>NC_040017.1:3915592-4187713 GCF_000972845.2 Larimichthys crocea
TAAAAAAAGGCCGCAGTATCGCGATAATACCCGGAACCGCGATACTTTGTCTGGTATAGTATCGTGGTTACTCATTTTAGTATCGTGACAACTCTAGTCTGAATGGAATCCTTCTCTGATAACACAGATATATCTATGCAGCTGTTAGTGAAGAAAAGGAGGAGTGATAAACCTGTTCAGAACGCATCCTCAATAAATAACATAATAGAGCACTAAGGTCAGAGGTGTTGACACACTAAATCAGTTTAATGTGTATGTGCTGTTACTAACTAACAAAATTCTGCTTACAGTACGTTCAGTGTTACTCAAATTTAGTTTGTTTCATTGAGGTCAAACAAAGGTACCGGTAATTGTATTTTTAAGGAATATTTTTCCAGCAAGTGGACAAAATATAGAGGACACATTTGTGCATTTGTTTAGTGCCCTACATATATGTCAGTGTTACAGAGCACATACATGATAGAGGTGCACATCCTGCAATCTTGTCCCAATTGCCCATCACCACCACTAGACCAATCTGCAAGCTGGATATGAAAGGAAATGTTCCCGGAAGTGAAGTTTATATTTGGAAAAGAAAGAAAGGATAATGGTTAAATAAAAATAAAAGAAGATGGATGCAGAAAATGATAAACTTACTATATTACTGATGGAAACCAACAGAAAGACAAAACATGAAGAGGGCGAGAAAATAGTTTGACTGGAGGTTTTCAGATTATTGTGACAGCAGCAAATCTTTTCAAGCTTTAGACAGGACATAATGTTCCTCAGCTGCTGAACATGGGTCGGCTGGGCAGCATCTCTCATACTTAGTAAGTAACCAGGCAGTCCACATCAAAATTGAGGAGACATTGTTTCATTATTTATCCAGAACATGTTAGATAAAGAAAGCCTCGCCTATTCCACATTTATCAGACCAGGGATTCACATGCTGCTTGATACAAGATAGTTTGGACACATAGGCCCTTAAACACTAAGACAGTATTGAATTTCAGACAGTGAAATGTTTAAATCCTGCTGCAGAGGTGAAACATTTTAAACCATATATTGAGGAGGCCGTCCCATGGTGGTTCAACCCCTCAACTCCTCCAGTGTCAATGTGTTCGAAGACTAGAAAAGTGTTAAGTAAGTAGTTATCTGTTCCCCCAAACACATTTCTCATTGTCGTCTTCACACTTCATCAGATTGCATGGTTAACCTAAACACTGCTAGCTAAACACATTGAGCAGCAGTCACTTTAGTTAGCTACTTCACTACTTTTTCAACAAGGTTAAGTTTAGGGCAACTGGACTGTAAGGCTGCATAACAGAAAAGTAAACTTCTGTTCAGTCTCATTGCTATTGTACTCTATATCAGCACCTATGGATTGACTCTTGTCCAATCAAATTACTTAGTCAGAACTAACGGTTGTATAATATATATTATTGCATTTCCAGCAAAATAGGGAGCGGTTGTAAACCCAAGTAATGTTCCCCTGTCTCTCTCTGTTCTGTGCTTGCGGAGGGCAAAACATGGTGAGAGGAGAAAAGAGAAAGGAGGTGAAAGAAGAAGAGGAGGAGTAGGAGGAGGAGGAGGAGGAGGAGTGGATCCTGAAGGTGCCAGAACACTGTTCCAGATTGTTCTTTAACCCCTATGTGCATGCTCATGCATGATAAAAAACAGAATAGGGACCCACTTATAAAAAACATTGCTCCATAGAGCTGCTAGTGAAACTCAAAATATACATAAAACCAAGTAATTTGGTAGATACTTTGTACCAAACTAATGCAGTCAACATTAATATTCTTATCTTCAACTAACACAAAGTGGAGTTTTTAGCTATGAATTATTGAAGACATAGACTTCCTGAGACCTCATTTATGGCCCTGTGGGTAGATGAAGGTTACATGATTGCATAACATCTGAACTCTGAGCTACACAGTCTTCCCCTGTGTAATATTTCGGGGCCTCTGTTTACAGAAAATGTCAGAAATGGAAACCGTTCTCATTAGTGTATAATCACCTGAAAATATGAATCTTCATGATTTGTTATCTCAGAAGTCTGAATGATATCATGCATATTAATCAGCTTTATTGAAGAAATGCTTGTGAAGAGTGCAAACAACAAAATGCAAAGCTAAAAAACAAAAACAGAAAAACCACCAGTGTCGAGGTTATGGCCAGACAGGTGACACTGCTCGTCTGCAGGACGACAAATACAGACAGGCAGAATGATTTGATTGGCAGCATGTCACAGCACTGACAGCTCAGACAGCCAAACCATTACGTGAATTCATAGGTGGCTTGGTCAGATACGAAAGTGAACACTCAGAAGCACATTGCTGTACACTGGCATGGGAAATGTGCCACGTGTGCCAGGAAACACTGGATGAGAGTCATCAGGGATGCTGATTCACAGAATTCACAGAAAAACGTCCCCCAACAATGTCAAAAAATGTATTCATCAGTAGGGATGTAACGATGCATCGTGACACGATTAAAATCGGTACAAATGCGTGACGACTCGCATCGGTTGACAGAAAAAATGGATCGCGATTCTTGGCGAATGCAAGAGAAGTAGAATATGTTCTTTTTCGTCTTTTAAAAAAAATTAGAAATAGGTTACGTTATCTTAAAAAAAGTTACTGGTTGGTGATTCATCTGTTCAACGTCAGACGTCAAGTCACGTGACTCACGTCACTACGTAGGTATGAACGAGGGAAAACATGGCGACGGTAGAAAATAGCTTTGAAATAGAGGACGCACCGAGCGGTTTGAAATCACCTGTGTGGCGGCACAACACGAGCAACATGCAGCAGCAACACAAGCAACATGGAGCGGCAACACGAGCAACATGCAGCAGCAACACAAGCAACATGGAGCGGCAACACGAGCGACATGCAGCAGCATATTAGCCACCACCACAGTGAGAAGCAAAGTAACGTTACGCCACCTCGTGAGGAAAACTGCACATCACACCAGTTAACAGCAGTTTACTGTGAGATTGTTTCTAAAGAAAGGAGATATTTGTCATTTATTTTGGAAGTGCAGTGTCATTTTTTTTTTTTTTTTTAATCATGAGAAAATCGTATCGTGAACAAAAAATCGTGACTCGAATCGAGTTGTGAGTTGAGTGTATCGTTACATCCCTATTCATCAGAAATGTTTAAATTACATTCATCATTTGACTTTCAGGTGGAAGTTTACTTTTCTGTTATGCAGCTTTTCAAGACCAGGAAAACATTTTAGTTATGAGTATAACTAGTATATTTTGATAATACATAAGCAAAAACACTGGGTACAAGGTTATAATTGACAATTGCCTTGATAATTGAAAGGCAAGTTCATATACAACAACACTTTGGATAATTTAACTGTTTGAACTTACAGTTCTTTTTTTCAACTTCCCCAGTCTGTCATGTTTAAAACATACAACATTATTGGTGCTGCTAACTGCCTGTAACTCAGAAAAAAGCATAACTTTCTGGCTCGACTGCTGCGACCTGCTGAAAAAATAATAAAAAATCAACGTAGATCAATTACATCAACGCAACGTACACTTTTTTTAAAATAAAAATATGACACAGATCAGATCTGCAGCTCTGTGTAGACAATTTATGAGCTTGTTTGACACTTTCCTCTTCCTTGATTTAATTGGCTCATGGTCAGACATATCCATGAAATACAGCGGGAACAAAAGGTGAAGTGTGAAGATTTTGCATTAAAATGTTATTATTTCTCAGAAGTAGCGAGCTCGGTGGGTGACCCTTATTGATTTACCCCCAAAGGCAAATTTCACAGCATTCGGTAGAGTGCTTATTCCATAATCTGCATTAACAAGCCTATTTGTCAGGTTATTTAGAGACAATTGCACAAACAACTCTCTGGATAATTATTTCTTTGGTATTGAAAGCTTTCTATTTAGTCAAATATAGAGGCTAGAGGTGACAGGCTTATGCAATATTACGTTAAGCTATTCTGGGATACTCAATTATTGTGTGATAGATTCTTTTTAAATAGCTTAATCCACATTAGACCCTAACCAGAGAATGGTCGATAGGCAGACTGCTCTGTGCATGCAGAATGTACCAAATGAGATACTAGTGAAGACGTTTTAACAGGACAAATGGCTGTCAGTGGACATGTTGGCCACTGATGGGATTTAACCCGTGACTTTCTAATTACAGTGCAGTGTCTTTAAACCGCAAGGGCATCTCATCTTTACCCCACCAGGGAAATCAAACTGTGAGGGAGATTCTCCCTCTGGTATTGGTACAGGCATATTTTAGTTTAGTTTTTTTTCTGTCCTTGGCCGTCACTTTGTCTCCTTACTTTCTGCTACAGCTCATTCTGCTTACTGAGATGTTTCCGTGCTTCCAGGTTTGGGTATCCCATGTCCTCTGAAGCTCAGTGGGCAGAGTGATACACTAACACTGCCAGGATTAAGGGTTTTATTACATGTGTAGCTCAATAGATAGAGCATCGACCTGACACTGCCAAGGTTAGGGAGGTTTGCTGCTGTTGTGTGACAACCTATCATAATCATGATGCTGTATAGGTGTTTGGATTAAAGCTGCCGTATGAGAAAAACTGATTGAATAATCACAGTTTCCAAATCTGTATATAATACAGGTATGCACATAGCCTCTAGACTGGTGACAGGTTAACCATGGTGTTCTGTAGTAAAGTAGCAAAAAATACTTCCCTGCTCCCCCCTCAAAGTAAGTGGCACTCAAACAATTATCCCAACTGGACGCGGTATTACACTATTATTATCTTGGAGCCATTGACTGTTCACTTAAGAGTTGTCCCCACAAATTAACTGTAAGAGGAAAACCATAATATCAAGAAAAAATAAAGGTGCTTACAAAATGAAACATATTGACATTTGAATAAATTAATTGTCCCTTTAACCTTCCACCTTAACTGTTTGGTTATACATGCCCTAAAGCAACGCTTTCAATTCCATAGTACCAGCTACTGAGTTGATGTTTGCTCAGATACTTAGAGCCTCAACACACTCTAGTGTCTCCAACATGACTGAGAGGGACCTGACAGTGGACATAATAGCAGACATCCGCTTGTGCGGAAATGACTCTTGTCTGGATTGCTAGCTCTCGGAGCATAGATGGAGTGTTGGTGTTGCTCCTGCTCCAGCGGCTCATTTATGGTGGCGATACACGTAATACATTTTGGGTCGACGTGACAGGGCAGTGAGCTTGCCAACAGGAATAAATGTACACTGAATTAGGGCTGGGCAATATATCGATATTTTAATCTATATCAATATATTTTCATCTATATCAATATATTTTCAAACGTCATATAGCATGAGACCGTATCGTTTATATCGATATAGTTTATTTTGCGCTAAAATGACTATACATTTTCTCCCTCTGTCCAGGTCTCCCACTGATTGTAGTATGAGTGGTGGGAGTGCGCCCATTAATAATAGACGTATGAAATTTTCTGGCCATGGAAAAAATATCAATATATATTGAGTATCGCCATTCAGCTAAAAAATACTGAGATATGACTTGTGGTCCATATTGCCCAGCCCTACACTGAACGAGAATAGGTTGTATTGTGAATTCAACCACTGTCTTTTCAATGGATGGCAAGCAAATCAATAATAGCATCTGTGTTATATGGTCATTGTGTATGTGGTCAGTCTCTATATAGCCTGTCTATTATGGTTACACCCTGATAATGTAACTTCTATATTGTCTCCACTTCATTCTGCTACTCTCATGCAAACGCACTGGACACACAGCCTACCCTGCATTCCCTGTTCCCTATCCATACACCATCAGATCTAGACACACCTAGTGGACTCTGGTCTTCATTATTTATAAATTCTTTTGTGTACAAAATGTCAAAAAATGTATTTTGTCCATTTTAAAGACCCCAAAATATGCAGCAGTTTTATATATTTAGAAATAAAATTTAAATTGTTCTAACGTTCTAATCACATCACAGTATAGTGATATTGAACACAAAGACACAAACCATTTTATCATCTGTTCACATGTACATGTATATACACCAACATACATTATGTATGGCATGTTTATATCAGTGGCTGTGCTGACCATAAATCCTGTCTTTACTACGTTGTATGTTCTAATAACTTTTGTCAGAAGGGATATAACTTGATGTGATGTATTGCTGTTGATACAGGCGAATTGATATCAGAACATCCAACTAAAGATGACTACTGATTTTAAATTTTGATTACCAAATCGATTCAACAACCACAGTTAGTAAAAGAAATACTGTCTTCTGTTTTATGTCCTTTGTGAGGAAGGAAGTTGGATATGGACACGTTAATTTAGCATTGCTTAGCTCTACAATTCCATCTGAAGCCAAAGTTCTAGCAGTAAAATATCTGTGGTGTTTTAGTTTTCCAGTTAATTTTACAGAAACAAAGACAGAAACTGTATCACTGCCAATTCACAATTGATTTGGAAGAGCTCACCTTTTCCTGTGCTCCACAAAATGCCAACAATAGAACTGCAGCATCCCAAACCATGTTGTATATTTGTTGGTTCCAACTTCAGTTCATGCAAAATTAAGTCCTGGATGAAAGGCGTGCCACATGCAAATACCATCTTCCGTTATTGCTTGTTATGCACATGTACACGTATACACATATGTTGCTTGTAATGTTGATGGTGGAAAAGGCTTGTCTGAGACTTATTTTTTATTATCTTACTTTTTTCTGTTGTTAACTTACTGACAGGCAGCACAGGCAGTTGGCAATTGGCTGTTCTCTTAAGGCTAACTAGGTTTTTAATGACAAGTCAATCACTTGTCACAGGCGACATTCAGGTAGGAGTAGTTTTCCATACTTTGAAACTTTCTTCTTCTGCATTTAAAACAATTTTAACGGTTTAGAACAGAGGTGAAGAACCAGGGGGGGAATAGAGATGTCAAACGGAGCACATCGCCATTGTTTTCCTTTTTAAAAATCTAAGAATTGACAAGGTGACCTTCCAAATAATCTAACAAATTCACTGTTTTTGTTGTTTGTATTGTTTATATAAAATATTGATCTGTAATCTACAGCTGAAAATGGTTCCATCAATTTCACAGTTCACTTCTGTTTGAGTTAGAAAATGATTAATTGAACAGATGTATTAACTGATTAGTCTCATCTGTTAAAATCAGTCCCTTTTAAGCACAGATGGAAAACGTTTGCCTGTTTTAGCTTCATAAATGTGAACATTTGCTGCTGTTTTGTCAAACATTATTTTGATTTATTGAATATATCTGGACCCACCATCTCCTCTCTCTTGTCCACATATGGTCACTCCTGGCTACAAAAAACCAAGATGGCAACTAAGAGGAAACCTACCCATGATCACACCCATTGGTTTGTGGACAACCATTTTAAAGCCTCAAGTCAAGTGGCATTATGGACGTTGCCATCCATCCATCTTGTTTTTGTTTTGTTTTGTTCACATGCATGCATTTACAGAAACACGTTTTAAACCTTTTTAATGCACGCTCTATGGCTCTACAGTTGTGCGTCCCTCTCTCTCTCTTTCTTTCTCCCTGGTATATTTCTCACTCAGGAAAGCTATTGATTGAGATTACCTGATCCTCAGCGCTTTGATGTTTCCGCTCACCACGGTGTCCTGCAGGACATCTTTGTCTCCTCCAAAGATAAAACTTATGATGTTCCGAGGCTGCTGTTGCTCTACGGCACTTCACATTATAGTAATTATATCATCAGATGAAGCAAATGATAATTATATTAAATAAATACAAAGGGAATATCCCAGGGAGATTGTTAATGGCAAAAGTCATTAAGTTGAAATGCATCTTAATTAGAATCACTGACATTCTGCAAATGAAAAAGCAACCAGGGAAAAGTCTAAAATTAAAATGGACACATACGATAACTGCTTGCAGACACCATAAAATTGTTGTATAAAGTTTTTTTGTTCAATTGCTCAGATTTATATGGTAACAATTTCTGAACGATTTATATTAACAAATAAATCAACTTTTTACCCTGTTCTCAAGTACAATTCAATAAACTACAGTATAATCTCAATTTGGATTCTGCTAGGGGTGAACATTAAACCTGGATTTATAGTTTTTGCCTCTTTAAGTAAATCAAAGATAAGTATGATCATGGCTGGGGAATCTCCTCAGCAGCCTTGGTTCTGATTGTGCTGTTGTCAGCCTCAGTTGTTTTATGACATGGTCTAGATTGGTTGGTCTAGATTTTGTTGGCACGCCTTGATTAGAACTGCAGCGCTCCTCATTTCACAAATGAACAGCTCAGCAGACACCCCACCCCGTTGGTATCCTCAATGACACGCTAAACCTGCTCCTGGTGCCAAAAGGTCCAACTGCTGTGGAACTAGCTGGTCTTTAGATGCACTCTATCTAAGAAGAAATGTGTAGGAAGATGGAAAGATACTGTATGTTCCTTTTTTTGTTGTTGTGTTGCTCAACATTTCAACTCAGTGGCAGGCTGATATTTTGAGGCCATTCCCATCCAGAGAGTTCAACATGTTGCCTCAGGAGTCCTGTACTTCAACGGTACAATAACTGTTGGACATGTCACCTGCTGCCTGTGTTTATTTGCTTCAGTCTAAATGGTATGAACAGCCTGTTATGAGTTCCCTCATCTAATCCACTGCTGGAGTTATTTATACTGCTGTATTGTCACTGTGGATCCAATCTCACCAGGAGTCTGAGCACCAAAAGAGTCGGCATTGTCATGTGTCATTGTCAGTCCAGTGCTACATGCTGCGCCTCGGTACATTTCTCACCAGCTGAAATACCTTATCTTTCTCTTTCACATATGGCCAAGAGATGGAGGAGGGGGAGAATAATGCTGTGTTCTTTAAAACATCATAAAGACAAATCTAATGTGGATTTGACCTTTAAACCCAGCCCCAAGGTGGCAAGCGATGCAAAGCAAAAGATAGAGTGAGCCAGTTGGAGCTGGTCAGCGTTGCACTCCATAAGCAGGCAAGTTTAGACCCAGATAAGGTGTCTGGGGAATACAACTCTCTGTTTATTCCATTAGTCTCCTCCCCTGGCACATCCCATTCCTTCAGGGAATTAGCCTGTCGATAAGAAAGCATCAAACCCACAAGGATGGAATCCATTCAACCAGCCTTTTGTTTCCAACATTTTCCAGTCGCCATCTGGAAAATGTCATGGCAACCTTATCACAAAAGTCACACCATGTAGTGTCGACAGTCAGCATCTGACAGAGTGTTGAAAATAATGTGACATGTCTGCTCATATAGCGTCCAATCAAGATTTTGCCATTCCACTGTGCTACCCCAAACAGTCAGCAGTGAATGGATGATTTAACACTTGGATTTTCTTTTCTTTTGACAAAAACAACAGCACTGCAGAACAGCATTGTTGCCAGGCACCATGACGTCCACATCCACATAACAAACATTAGGGGGGTAGCAGCCACTAACCACATACTTATAGCAACAAATACATTCTGCACTTTGTCCATCCATTGTTGTAGCACTACTAGTAGTAGTAGATATAGAACAAGCGTTAAAGTAGTTCTGACACATAGTAGATAAAACGGTAGTAAATTGCAGACATTAAGTATTCATGCAAGTCATATTCATATAAGTATTCTGTCAAGTGTTTGTGCCCGGTGGTGGTGGTGGTGTTGTTGTTGTTGTAGTAGTAGTTGTAGTTTGTGTTTCTGTGTTCAGTGTAGTAGTTGTTTGTGTTCAGTGTAGAAGTAGTAATACAGTAGCAATTCTGTTGTACTTATAATAGCTGTAATGTAGTAGTAAGTAGAAGTAGCAGGATGTTCAGGTATTCTTATTATAGTATTACTAGTAATGGTAATGGTCAGGTGGTTCTGTGTTTACTGTAGTAGTCATTTTTTGTTGTGGTTGAGCTACTTACTGTAGCTGTAGTACCACAAGCAGTCTTAGGGGTAGTACTAATAGTAGTAGTAGAGTAGTGCTACTCATAGCATTGCTAGTAGTAGTGATGGTAGTTGTAGTTGTTATTCTGTGTTTGTTAGTGTTTTAGTCCTGTGTACTTTCAGCATTTCTCAGGTATGTTGAGGAAACCAAAACCCATGATATCTCTATTTCAAACAAATAGCTCTTGAAGACAGCACCCCTTTTATTTTTTAAAGTGAATCTTCCTTTCAGCAATTGCAGTATGCCACGGTGCAGCAGACAAGCAATTAGTCGACAAAGGCCAGACAATTACAGAGACTGCAGAAACACTTCAAAGAGAGCAGGGCATAAATCCTTAAGGGCACAGTATGCATCGCCTCACACATCCTCGCCGGTTGGCAGTTTGTTATTTTGTCTGCAGCGAGTGCAGAGAACCAGCTGGAATGTGTCAGTCTAAGTCTCAACTGAGCCTTAGGCGAGATAAAGCGGCAGAACCGTCCTGCAAACACACACAGAGAGACCTGTCAGTAATTTTGGAGGAAGGCTACCTCCTCTGTGCAGTTAGCATTTGCTTTCCTGCTGCGGCGCTACTGTGAACACTTAGCCTGTGCCAGGTCTGACCTCGTCTGATGTTGCACTCTGAATGCACATTTGCATTTGAATCAACTGATTCTGCATTACACAACATTTTGTCCGATGGAAATTGAGTCAGCGTTGACATCAACTCTATTATCTGTAATGTTGGCTGGGTGGCTTGATGCAAAGATGGGTAGTCTTATGACTGGAAGGTCACTGAGTCACACAGCTGCTCACATGCTTATTAACAGCCAGTTGTCACATTGTTGTGAAAATTTACTCTGTAGAAAAGGGAAAAAAACAATAACTTATAAGTTTTCCTGTCATTGTAAGACCGTTTAGTGACATCTTACACAAAACAAAGTGCTGTTTACTTTGAGTAAAAAAAAAGAGAGAAACGGGAGAATTGCCAATGATTAGAAGCTGCTCTGCTCAGCTTCTTGCCAATTACTTGATTACACTGTTGTTGATTGGAGGAAAACACCATCATGAGATCAAATTACAATGATTTGTTAAAATTGCAGTCTCTGATACATTTTCAAGTATGTGAGGTGAATTATGTGTCATGAATATAGCAGATGGCAAAATTTAGATCTGAATATTTAAACTGAGAAGAACAAAGACATTTTCTTGTAATTGCAAAAGATTTTAATGTTCAAAAATAAGATATGCAACTCTGTGTATCAATAAATCAACACAATGGAAAGCAATGCTATTTACAGCCAACAAAGACTGAGGATATTTAGTGGTATGTTGGTACATCCAAGCCGGAGGACTTGGCTTAAGAGTTGTCATGTGGGCTCAAATGGCCTCTTACATACTCAGGTTTTCATCTACATTCAGTTAATTGTCTGTCGCATTACTGTGAATGCTCCACGCCAGTTTCACAACAGTTTAATCCTAGTTTGTAGTAGGGATGTAACGATACACTCAACTCGAGACTCGATTCGAGTCACGATTTTTTGTTCACGATCTGATTTTTTCATGATTTTTTTAAAAATCAAAATGAGCTACAGACAAATTATGACCAAATAATATTATCTTTTCATTTGTAGGAAAAAAATCTTTCTTTACAGAAACTCTCCAACAGTTTATGTTCTTAAAAAGTGCAACTTACATCTTAAACAACAAAATACATGACAAATATCTCTTTTCTTTACAAACAGTCTCACAGTAAACTGCTGTTAACTGGTGTGATGTGTAGTTTTCAAAGGGGCGTAACGTTACTTTGCTTCTCACTGTGGTGGCGGCTGATACGCTGCTGCATGTTGCTCTTGTTGCCGCTATATGTTAGAAGGCACTTGCAATATTTACATGCTGTTTTGGTTTTGTCTGTCCGTTTCTCATGGTTGTATTTGTGTATATAGGCAATCCAAATGCTGCCACACAGGTGATTTCAAACTGCTCGGTGCGTCCTCTATTTCAAATCTATTTTCTATCGTCGCCATGTCTTCCCTCGCTCTGTGCTCCGTACCTACGTAGGACGTGAGTCACGTGACTTGACGCCTGCCGTTGAACAAATTAATCACCAACCAGTGACTTTTTTTAAGATAACGTAACCTATTTCTAAGTTTAAAAAAAGACGAAAAAGAACATATCCTACTTCTCTCGCATTCGTCAAGAATCGCGATTCATTTTTTTAGTCAACCGATGTGAGTCATCATGCATTTGTACCGATTTTAAATCATGTCACGATGCATCGTTACATCCCTAGTTTGTAGTGTACAGTAATACAAGTAGTTTTTTTCTTCTAAAAACCTACTTTACTGATCTTGTTTGTAATTTTCTGTCTGTTGTGTGCTATAAAGAGCTGCAACAATAATCAATCAATTAACCCATTAGTTGCCAAGTGTTAAATTAATTAGAAAAATATAGCTATATCTTTGGGTTGTGGACAAAACAGGACATTTGAGTGACTTTGGGAAGTAGGATCACTACTTCCTCACTAGCCTTTTTTACATTTTAAGATCAAGCAGCTAATTGATTAATCAAGGAAATTATCTACAGATTACAAGATAATGTCTGGCTGGCCTAAGAGCTGAACTCTTAGCCAGACATTATTATGTAATCCGTAGATAATTTCCTTGGCAGAATTAAACGTCCCTAATTGAGCATTACTTGCTAAAAATAGTTTTACCCATGGTTCTGGTTGAGTTTTTCAGATTTCAAAGTATTCACAAAATGTAATCAGCAAATTTAGACCCATATTATGTCTTTCTTTTGTTCTGCTCCAACTGCTTGATTACCCCAGTGAAGTAGTCATCATGTGAACGAGCTGCATCCCAGAACGAGCATATTCAGCACCAAGTGTTGTATAAGAAATTACTACAATTAATCCAGCTCCCCGAGGGCAGATAACTTGCCAGGAAATGAAGCCACTCTAGAATAGAAATCCCATCCGTCACTCTGCGGAGACTTAATGTTGACATTTGGGTGGTCCCATTATTCTGACCTTACCTTGTATGTAATTTATCATAAAAAGCGCCCGCTGATCAGATAAGCTGTCGGTTTCAGCTTTGAAACATATACATCAAAGTGCTTTTCTGAAATCACTGGAGTGCAAAATTACAGCTCCAGTTACCTGACAGAGTCCTATCAAGTTTGTGATTAGGTGTCCAACCTGAATGTGAACCAATATCCAGCCATGATTGTTCCTTCGGCCACCGGGTAGCCCTCGGTTGATGATATACCTCTTTGAAATACAGATGAGTCATGTGTGTCACTAATCATCTGCAACACTTCCATCGGACTCTTGAGTGGATTCAAGGGGCAGGGCATCTGAAAACAAAGCAGTGACATGCGCTGAATATTTAAACTATCTCTGCTACTAAAGGAATAATTTATCCATCACTGCTTGAATTCATAACATATTCTCTCAGGTGTTTCTAGGTTCAGTGTTGTAGTAGTAGTAGTAGTATGTCATGTATTGACGTTCAAAGATATTTGTATGTGTATGTGCTTTCCAGTCCTGCACAAATGATTTTTCCCTCAGGTTAACATCTTTATCCATTATCCTGATGCTACTTATTACATTGACACCCCATACAAAATTGAGCAGAGAAGCAGAAACTTACTTCCCTGACTTGCTCCCGCTAAAACGAAATAGTCCTACATCTGAGCGTGGTGTTCTGCTTGACTGGATTTGTCTGCCAAGCTTGCCTTTGTCAGACCCAGACAGAAACCAAGAGAGAGAAAGGAAGAGAAATATGGAAGGAGAGAGCAGCTTAGCTCTGCCAGATGCTCACTTGCCATCGAGAAGAGAGAGAAGAAAGAGCCAGAGGGGTCAGGGCATCGAGATCATCCCTCCTTTCTCCCCACCTCGTTTTTCTTCACTATTCTGTTCACCTGCATGGCAGATATATCGTCACAAGCTCCAAAGCTCAGGGAAAGCGAACTCACTGTGGCTTCCAGATCCCCGGGCTCCCTGGAGAATGGCTAAATGAGCAAAATCCTGAAAAATCCCATTTGCTGAGGTAAACCACGACGAAGAAAATACCCAGGCCAACCAGTCTTTTACTACAAGGAGGTGTCACACTTTGTGGGTGGCGGTTTTATTTTAGAATTAAGCACTGATTACCACATGGGCAAGCTTTTAACAAAGCAGGCTTTCATTATTTAGTTGGAGAACCATGTATATTAAATTAACTGAAAGCTGTACCGTCAACAGCGCATTGTGTGAAGTGGTAAAGAAGGACTCCATTAATAATTAGTTTTCCTTTTGCTTTCTAATGACCTTCACTGAAAACAAAAGGAAAAACAATGAATTAAACAAGCACTAATGAGTTAATTTAAAAACCGTGGGAGTACAGGGCCATCATTAGTTGCAGGACGAACAAACATTCATCATTGTCTGACCAACAAAGCTGGGACTTGCCAGTTGAAATCTGAATTTAGGTTTTCTGTTGGCCAACACTTACCTGTACATGCAGCATAGCAGAGAAGAGGGATGAGTTTGGAGGACCGGAAAAATAATTAGAGCAGAAAAGAGGAGGAAGAGGAAATGGGATAATGAGAGGAAAGTAGAGAAGAAACTGGGTGGGAAGACACTGAGTAGGACCCCGAAGCAGAGACAGATTACAAGAAGGTGTTTAACCAAAAGTCACTTTAATGTTGCAAAGTCCACAAAAATCCAAATCAAACAAGTAGATAGGCACTGCAATGGGCCAATGTCCTCAAAAAACCAAACATAAAGCGACCTTCTCAGGTGGAAAACTTCGGCCAAAGAATCTTCTCTCGGGAGAACAAAGGAACCAGACATGCGGTTGGAGCTCATGGGGAATAATACTCTGGCACTGGGAGTCTGGGAAGGCCAGGCCTAAAAGGGAGAGGGAAGAAGCTGATAGGCTGATAGGTAAGTCTGCAGGCAGGAAAAGGGAGGAGCCAATCACACCTCTGCACCTGCAAGAGAACAGGAAGGGGGAGGGGAGAAACAAAGAGCACCAAAAGGGAAAAACAACAGCACAAAACAGACAGAACCAAACCATGACAGGGAGAAGACAGAGTTTAAGAGGAGTTGGAGACAAGGAAAATAGGGATGTTCCGCTATGCCAATATCAATATCAGGCTGCAATGAACAATTCAATTTCATTATCCATTGTTGATTATTTGTTTAGTCTGTCTGACCAACAGACCCTAAAATATTAAACAGGCAATAGCATAACAGCAGAGAAACATGACAAATGTTAATATTTACAAATCTGAAAATGGCAATTGTCAAAATCACCAAAAAACAAACAAAAAAAAAAGACTTTTCTGTGAGGAACATTGACTTTCAGTTTGTGATAGACATTTACAGTAAAATGTAGTGGACAGGGCTTCATGCCCTAAAGCTGCATTCTTTCTAATGAACGACAGAGGGGCAGCTCCATTGGCTGCAAGAAAAAGGTCAGAGCATTGTGGGAAAATGACCCTACATCGCACTTGATTTATTACCTTAGTAAATGGTTTATGGTCTCTTTCATACAATATGATGTTTATTTTGTAAAATTAGTATCATGCTATTTAGCGTAAAGCAGGGGCATCCTTTACAATGTGGTTTCTTTGTGATTGACAAGTCTTTCTCTGGCCCATGAAAGTCAGATCAAACTGTCAAACTAGGCCGTACTAATAAGATTCTTTCACTGCATTGCCTATTTGTCACCTCAGATGTTTCCAGAAACATATCTTAGTGACCGTTTAGCTCTAATATGAAAACAGTTATGACTAGATAGCTCATTTTTTCCGGCTTGAAAACAAGTAAAATCCAAGCCCAGCCCAACTCACAGTACGTCAACCACCTGTTCCACGCTCAAATATGGTCTAAGATGGATAGCTATAATAGCTATAATGCCAGACTTGTGGCTTCAGAATAGTTTTCTACAAACCAGTACCCAGCCCTGGATTGGATCACTACTAGCACATACTCTAAGTTGAGGCACTGGAAGCATTGTGTTCCCTCAAAGGAAAGAGATGGAAAGGAATGCAGGGGGGGAAGTGAAGAGAAGGTGGGAGGAAAGGACAGTAAGTGAAAGTGAAAGGAGGGAAAGGACGCTCTGAGAATTTTGGATGTCTGCCCTGCTATTGTATTGCTGCCAAATCCCCTCTTGGACCTGAGAGCTGCTTGAACAGCTGAGACAACTGTGGGAGGTTTTCGGGTGCTGAGATCCTTCACAACTAAGGGCAAAGAAACATCTACAGCAATGATGAAGAGACAGGTTATCTTTTTTTATTTTATTTTATGGGTATTATTAGATTATTCTACAAGTTCCGCATTTCAGACAGGACTTTGCTCGACTTTGTAGTCAAATTTTATTGCACGGGCATGAAATTAAAATAATCTGCCAGAAAACCTCTGGTCGAAGTGTTGATCTCTCAGAAGAATTTCCAAGTCGACGTTTCTTTATGCCTACTGCATCATTGTCAACAGTGTGTGATAAAATGCACAATGAAAGCTTAAACCGACAACTTATGATGAATGCTTGGACTTTCTGTGTGCCGACTAAATTTTCCGATGATGAAAGTGGCTTCACCCAACTAATTGGTGACTGCAGCTGGCACTACTGTGAGTGTTGTGAGCCTGAGGATGTGGTCACACCAGGAAGTGGTGATGTAAAATAAGTACTAAATAATTACTGGCTGGCATGCTACTGAGCTTTTGCTAATTAACTGAAGTCAAAACGTATTTAAGACCATATCTCAAGGCTGTACATATGCAATGACTCTTTATGAAGGCCCTTCAAAGACAAAGATGTGTTAAAGGTCTCTAAAAGCGTTATGGAAATAGATGTGTGAAGTTTCAAATATTTAAAAAAATGAATTCACTGCCATGAGTCCATTGAAATTGCAATTCCATTCAAGTGAACTGGATATGCTGCAAAAATATTTGTGTTCGCGACCCTGGCCTGCTCAGGTAACCTGACTGAGCCAGATGGTTGGTACACAGAACCATCTGGGAGGTCATTGATAGAAGTGGTGATGAGCCAAAACAGGGAAAGTCCTTCAGTGCTTTGCTCTTCTTCAATAAAGAAAAACTCTCCAGTCCTGATATAACTGATGCTAGCAACATCTATGCTAACCTCTTTAGCAGCCGCCGTTATGTGTTCTCACACCTAGCTTTAAACCACGCCTGTAGCTCATGCTGCAATTGACAATAGATCCCCATAGGACACTGATTGGTCTGAATGAGTGTTTGGCCACAAGCGCATAGCTTGAAGCCTGGCAGGATGCATTCTAGCATTATCTCATGAGTCCAGCTGCCTCCCAAGGAGGAACACAACACATACAGATTCACTTGTTGCATAGCCAGGTTTCACATTCATACTATAAATAAGTTCAATGTAATGTGATGCAAATAGGTAACCACACTATTGTTAAAATATTGGCTAAAAAAATGCTTAACTGTAACCACATAGTCTGGAGAAATTCTGCTCCAGAACATAACATTACTGATACATATGTTTTTGTTTTTGTATATATATATATATTTTTGCAATTCTTGTCAAACTCTGTGTATTGCAGCTGTATCAGTAGCAGTGATGTATCTAATGCTGGTAAATTTTGTGAGTGGCCGATGTACCTGTCAAACCTTCCAGCCACCTTGGCTGATAACATTGTTTTGTATATTGTCCTGGTGTACCGAGACTTATATTTAGACCAGTGGTTCCCAGTCTCTGTGTCGGGATTGCTACAAGACATCACACAGAGTATCACAAAATTATTAGGAGAGGTACACATTTGTGCTCCACAAAATAGCTCATGGGGCAATTCTCTAATCTTGAAACACTGTGTTGTTTGATCCAACCAGGCCTCTGAAATGTACTTTAATAATAATAATAATAATAATACATTTTATTTGGAAGCGCTTTTCAGGGTACTCAAAGACACTTTACAGAGAAGAACAATAAATCATCATAACAAATAAAGACAGTGCACTAAAAACATATTAGACATTTAAACATTAAAAGCAATTTTAAAAAGGTGTGTTTTTGTCAGAGATTTGAAGGTGTGCAGGTCTGTACAGTCACGGATGTGTTTGGGGAGAGAGTTCCAGAGGGAGGGGGCAGCTGCAGAGAAGGCTCTGTCGCCCCACTTTAATGAAACAGTCCAAAATGAAGACCAAAAGACATTTCTTTGTATTAAGAGCTTGTAGCACCCTATAATGTAATAATTACCTGAAAATGTACGCGATCAAAAATGTAATAAAACCCAATAATGTCATTACTTCACCAATAATGTAATAAAATATCCTGACTGATATTGTAATAACATTTTTACCGATAATGTAATACCTTATTACATTATTGGGAATTTATTAATTAAAAAAAAAAAAAAAAGATTATATAATACCTGACAGATAATGTAATATATATGTTCATTTACAGTCCAGAGTTCTACATTTTGTGTTTTGAGAATCTAAGAATGTTATATACACTGCATTTGAAACAACAGAAAGACTATTGGATTAAATTGCAAACTTTGAGTACCATTCAGCTGTATGTGCCTGTAAGTGCAGATACGCAGGGACATGCAACTACATCCAGCCTTACTGAGTGGGTGATGGTCTTACCTCCTTGGGAGACCAGAATTCCAGCTCAGATCAGCTTCTGAGCAGCACTGGTGACCCCAGGTAACTCTTCCCTAAACTTACCTTTTCACAGATTTCCAACAAATCACTACCTCATGAAAACAACCACAAACCAACAAAACAACTTGCAGTAACACTTAATTTGAAGAGGAGGAGCATAACACCTACATACACATTACATGACACCTGACATAAGCATACAGTAGTCCTACACATCCACTCATAAATGGTTATTATATCACTTTCAATGTCAAATTGACAGCTCACTCTATGTCAAGTGACATAGTGATCAGCTGACATACTGTCATACTTATAGTATATTATGAGATTTACTTTTAATTTAAGATGAAGTAAAAATCAAAATCACAGAACTTCATGACAATTGACATGGTCATTTTGCATGTTCCTCATCTACACACACACACACACCTGGGGTCTCCAGTGCTCAGTAATACCAGGATGTAGTTGTATGTCCCTGCGTATCTTGTGCATATGGCTGTATGGTACTCAAGGTCTGCAATAGTCCCAGTAGTTTTTCTGTTGTTTCAATTCTGGTGTATATAACATTCTTAGATTCTCAAAACACAAAATGTAGAACTCTGGACTGAACATGTAAATGAATGAAAATGTATATTACATTATCTGTCAAGTATTACATAATCAGTTTTGAAAAAAAAAAAAAAACCTCTTGTAATGTAATAAATTCCTAATAATGTAATAAGGTATTAGGATTAGGGTCATTATCGATAAAATCTTTTATTACAATATCAGTCAGGATATTTTATTAAATTATTGGTGAAGTTATTACCAATAATTTGCAAATTTTATTACATTTTCAGGCGTCATTACATTTTCAGGAGATTACATTATAGGGTGCTACAAGGCTCAAAAGCAAAAAAAAAAGAAAAAAAGAAAAGAAGTGTGAAACAACCATATCAAAATAAAATAAGTGAACACTGTATGTCATCAAAAAGTTGGCAAACATGGCTACCATAAAAATGATTATTCAGTATTTTTCAGTTTTATAGCATTGCCTTTGTGTTTAATAATTCATTAGATTAAAACTGCAGAAGGGAAAAAAATGTGGTTAGTAGATTTGAGTTATCCATCATACTTATTAGACCCAAAAGTTAATATTCCACCCTTATTAACGTCCCCATCATGTCAGACTACTGCACAGACATGTTCAGTGTATAACGAACATCACGACATCCTTGGCAAAATCTTTTTTAAATGAGCCTCAGAGTTGATTCACTCACTGACTGCATGTCTGTAGCATAAGCTCAGTGAACCAAACATGACACAGACACACAATACAACATAGATACACAAATGATTCATTTACACGGCGGAAAGATCTTTTGACACTTTCTATTTATAAAGGACCAGGTCATTGACACTGATGTTTCATGAATATCACAGTATCATTACACATTAATGTAAAGTCCCTCAGATAAATGAATTTTTTAATTGAATATGCTTGCAGAATAGATGGACTCAGCTGAGGTTTATCTGTCTCAGTCTCCTCCACCCTGCCTAATGAGACTCCAGATCGGGCGGTTGAAAAACAGATGTGCAGCTATCATATTTATTTTTCTTTCAGCATCCCCATCTGTCCAAAAAAGGTGATCAGATGTCTAACATACATCAACTGATCAGCAAATCTTAAGCAACAACTTTAGTCAGTTTTGTCTAACGTGGCTGCTTGGAAAACAATACATATCATATCATCCCAACCTCTTTCCTGTGTTGTTTTGGAAACTTGTGCACAATTTCACAAGGAAGTCATTAAACCAAAATGTGAATTTCATCCACTACTGTTATGTGAATATGGGAAGTTGGACACGTTGAGATAAACATCTGGTGGCACTTCAATACTTTTCCATTAAACCATTACTGAGGAAAGATGGAGGAAATATGTAATTAGTGCCAGTCAAAACTCAGGGAAGTACCACACAATTGTTTTGTGTATTAATTTAGGGAAAACCTCCACATGATGTTTTCGTCTCTTTGATAGAAGCTTTGAGGGATGATAACACGTTTCATCTGTCATTTGTTATTGTGTTTCCATTGAACACATATCATTTTTATGAATACTTTGTTCGTCTACTATGTTCAAATTGAAAAAGCACTTAAGTATCTCTTTTTTTTTTTATCATGGCTGTACACCATGATTAATCATGGCCACAACTGGGCTGATTGTCTGTCATTGTTGTGCTGGTCTCACAGAAGTCCCTGACAGAAAAAAACAAAACAACTAAAAAACATTCTTTTTTACTTTACCATCATGGCAATTTAGAGAGGACTTTAAATACTCTCATGGCTGCAGGGGATTGCTTGTCAAAACAAGTGTGAGCATTAGTTGTTTGAAAAAAAATGTTGAAAAAAAATAAAAATGTTTTATGCTTTATGTCTAAAACATAAAGCATGCTTGAGTCTGAAATTACACAGCCTATTTCTTGCCTCATTTAGGAAATTTTTGCAGTTTCCAGAACATCCAGTGTGGCTTTCCAGGAAAATAAAATTGGATACAATAACCAGTGACAGAGAGTACATTTATCCAGTCAGGTGTAGGAGGGACTCATGTTGATGTCTTGGTGAAGGAAATCACCAAGCTAATACCTATTGAGTCTGACAAAATCACTAAGAAAAGTGAGGATTTCTATATTCATAAGAACAATGGGAAATCTAATTAATTTAAAATAAGTCTGTGTGTTTGCATATCTCCTATGTCTTCGAGAGGGTTTGGAGACTTTGACTTTGTGTGTTCGCAAATGGAGAGATGCACCTCGGCATCTCTCCATTTGCATACAGTTCATTACATCAGTTTGTATTAGTCTGATTAGGTGCAGCTATCCGTTAATGAATGAAACTAACGTCCTCTTCTGTCTTTTGGCTTCCTTCCCCACTCCATTTTATCTCCAGTCAGATCCAGTTGCACTAATGCACGGAGACATGATCAGGCTCTGTGCTTGGAAATTAGTTAAAAAAAAAGAAAAAGGAAATGGATTTCATGCCCGAGTTGTCAAGTGAATTGAGGATTATAATTTACATGGCTCCTCTTTAATTCATAAACCTCAAATTCAATTAATTGAGCAAATACTGTACAGTAAATGCAATGTGATATTTCCCCAACTCACTGGCTGCAACTGTTCTTGTGGAGCTACAAAGTGAGCCTTTTTTTTTATTTCATGGTGATACATGTCTGATTACAATCCACCCTTGTTTCTAGATAGAATTCTTTAAAAAAGGAGCCAGCACCTGGAGGCCAACGGAGATCTGTCATGGCTGCAACCTCCTGTAACTCATTTTGTATTCTTAAATCGTACATAGTTCTCTTATGCCTTATTCATCTCTCTGGCATTCTTACTAGCCAATCTCACATATGAATAGGTACTGTATGAAGTAGAGCTATTAATGTCCCATTGAGTAAAGGATTCACTTTTCACTTTCCGTTTTAGGTGAGCAGAGTGAATTGGGAGGAAGGTCTGATAGAGATTGGTTGTAACTGATGACAGAATAATTTTCATAGATTAAGCACAAATGGAAGTAATCCCTGCAGCCGCTGGTATTATTTATCTTTCTGTAGATGTTTTTGAGCAGCAAGAACAAACAGTGTCTGAAAGAATATGCACTGACCTCTCCATTTCACGGTTCTGTGTTAATTTTTCATAGTCTGAAATTGTCTCTCAAAGACAAAACATTTTAGTATTTGCTATGCATGAGTAATTAGGCATTTTCCAGACAGCTCAGTGTGACTCAGCATCACTCTGTATGGCTGGCACATCTTACAAAACAATAAAAGAACAAAGTGGATAACCACAGAGTTTCTTTTGTGCTTTTGCTAAAGTGATGTCGTTTTTCGGCACACCCTTGTGTGAAGTCTGGAAAAAACATTTTAATTTATATGTTAATGTTTTTTCTTTTGCAAATGTGAAAATGTTCGTAACATCAACTCTGCTTTCCATTAAATTAAGCCATTTCTCACTGTCTTAAATACTAAGATGATTAAAAAAGTATTATGACCTATAATCTTTATAAAATTACATTAATGTGGAAAATATAAATAAGTAAGAAAGTTTTAAACCAAATAAGTCTGATCAGCATTCCGCCTTTTACTATAATACTAGAGCTACGCTGCAATACAAAAACAACACTGCACCTTTATTTCCCTGTCTTCTACATTATCAACAGTTGGGGATACTGACTATTTGCTGCCGTGTATTTATGCCGCTTAGACTCTGCATTGTTTCATGTATGTGACCATCAAAAGCATATTCAAGATCCACTTTATCATATTCTCTTTTTGAGTCAGCTTGAAACAGGAAAAAGTCAGCCTGAGACGGTGTTTTCAACCAGCACATGGAGCGACCGCTGTTTTTTAATTAGCCTGCGAGCTGCATGTGATGAAATCTGCTAGCGACAGTTGTCATTTCACGAGGCAGAAATTGTCAGTTGACGGCTAGAAATAAGGAGGCCGCTTTTGTCTACCTCCATCTGAAATCAAGGACCAAGGAGGATTTCAAGTGCTAATCCTGCCACTGTTAAATGTAAAAACTGTGTGCGCTCTGAAGGGAAGAAAAGCTTGACATGCATAGCAACAATAACTGTAGAGAGGAGGAGGAAGAGGAGGAGGATCCTGGCTTAGTCATTGTAGGAACCTGCAAATGTGAAATGAAGTTTGCTATTCATATTTCTTCTATCCTCTCTCATTTTCTTCTGCTTTATCTGCCCGGAGCCTTAAGTCTCAGACAAATGTGGTCACACAATGCATGTCGCTTATTATATGTGAGTAGTACAGATATGGATCCTTTGCATGCAAATTCCCTGACAGTGAATGAAATTGGCTGAGGAAATAGAAAGGGCCAAAGTAGCAGCAGAATCTCATGCCTCAGTACACTGTAAGGTGTCATGGGAACAAGATGGCAAGGCCCTGCTTTACATTCAAGGCTGAGTGGGTCCATTTCAACCAAAGGTTATACACTTCATATTAGTCCAATGAAGTGAACAAGTTTAGATAAATGCCAAAAGAAAATAAAACTGCCAAGATAAGTTTTTTTATTTTATTTTTTAAAGCCACTACATGCTACCCATTATTTTCGCAGCCTCCTGGCATCGATTCAGCTGGTGTCTACACCTGCTGTAGTGAATACAACAACCTCACTTCACTGAGATTAACAGCATGGTTATGATGGATTGTCGATACGAAGACAGTTTTTCCTGTGACTTCCATATCCATATGGTTTTAAAAAACCCATTAGGTGACCCTCCATTCTCCTGACAGGAAGCTGTTTTTGTTGGTGTATAATGACCACAGTTGAACCAATATAATGTTGTGTGTGTTCTCAGAATGATTAAGTGTTTTTCCGCACACATAAATGTGTCGGGCAGGTATGAAAATGTCATACCTGCAGTGATTGAGTGTCTTATAGCTGTAGTTATAGTTGAGCTAGTCAGATATTTAACATGGCAAATGACAAAAAAGCAAATATATATAAAAGAACAAAAAACAATCATAGGCACCAAGGAATAATTCATCAGCATCATCTCAGCAGAGTCCTTAAAAATATTTTCAAGGTGGAAAATACAGTGCAGGTAACATATCCAAAACTACTGAATTATAATGAACTGAATAATGTTGACAAACTCCAAACAAGAGAAAAATATTATCTTAGCAGCCTGAATAACAGAAATTCAAGAGCCATAAGAAATATAAAAGATACATTTTTAAGATTTAACAAAGGAAAGTAATGTTCTGGGTGATTCAGGATGATGAATTCATCAGTATGGCTGATTAATTACCACCAACATGACATTTGAACAGCTATTGTTATCGAAAGAAATCGTCTCCGAGAGTGAACCATGGGTGTGCAGCCCCCACCAGGCACACAGGAACATACTGATCAATTCCTGTAAGCACACACACCTGTGTCACACACACATACATAGGTTGAGAGAATGTCTATGCTGGTGTTTTAAACCAAATTGGTCACATCTACTCATCAGTGGAAGATGTTTAATCTGTCCTGAGAGTAATTGTTAATTAGCTTGCCAAAAAGTCATAGTTTGCCCGTTCTACAGAATTCGATTATTCTCCAATTCCATCCTCTAACTTGATTACTTAATTGACCTGGGTAACACACAGCATGTACTGTATAGAAAATGCGTATTGTGATATTTGCAATAAGAAGCTAGCAAAAAAAAGGGAATTTCTGTCAAAGGGACTTAGAAAACCTTAACTGATCAGAGAGATTTTTTTCATTTTCTCTTTGTTCTTTGTTTGTTCTTGTTACTCACTCACTCTGACTTGATCTTTGAGCATAATAAATTGAATTTCTATTTATTCTTGCTGTCAAACACTAATAAAGTGTCTACAGCTCTGAAAACACAATGAAGTGCCTGTGCAGAGCAGCACTCATAAAATCATAGAATGCTATAACCACAATTAAAACTCAGGCATTTGATTATATGCTTCCTTTATTTTGGCTCCGCTGCCTCAAATAATTGTTTACTAGAATCAAGTTTTGTTGTTTGCTGGTAACAGCTTGATTGGGACACACTATAGTTTTGTGTTACAGTATTGTGAACTACTGTTTCTGCTGTGAGTGATGCAGGTTTTTTACAATACACACTCAATTGCCCATGTCTTGAAGCAGGGAGAGACAAGGAGAGGGAATGTTTAGGCTTCCGGTGATGTTGTCATATTGAAGGTATTTATTAGATTTCTCCAAAACCCACACAGCATACAGCTAAACAATTTGTTCCGGCTTACAGACTGTAATTTCTGCCATGTTGCTGTCATGGATAGTTGAATATTGTGCAACCAGCTTTTTGTGGAATGATATCTGGGCCTGTGGCTGCCTTCAAACAAGGTGTTTTTTAAAGGAAGGGAGCCTGAATTTGCAAGTTTAATTTGTACAGGTCTCTTTATATGCCCTCATAAGTCAGTGTCTCTGTCCTACACTGACCAATTAAGGTTTCTATTGCTGAAGTAAAGAGTGATCTGCAACTGCTGAATTCTTATCTGTCTTTAAGGAGAACATATGGAGGGGTGTAGTGTGGGATTTGTTTTTCTTGTATATGGTGTTTTACTGTGTGATGTGGAGTTTTGCTTGTTTTTGGTCTCTCTCTTTCTCTCTCATTATAGCTGTAAATGGGCTCTCCGTATGATAATTAAATGCACTTGTGCGGCGGAAAAATGCAAATGAATGGGACAAACAAAGCAACAAGTCTTGGTAGTTCCCCATGGATATGCCAAGCCAGGAAGTGATGTAGAGGGAACAAAGGAAACAGCTCGTGGTGTGATCGCAGGAGAGGAGCATTTTATTTTTTCTGTCTGCTCTGTTGTCGGAGAACATAATGAAGTACTTCACTTTGTTTCATACAGTGCAGGTCTTCGACATCCTGGCACTCGTTAAGAACAAAATGAAGCAGTGTTGTTCTACTGACAGCCTGACTGTCACTGTGAAAATGTGTGATTTTAAGAATGCTATTACACAGTCTCTTTGATAATCAAATATTACTCAGTGTCTGCAGTTAAAGTTTTTATCGGACCCATTTCTGGTAAACTACTTGACACGCTGGGCATAGTAATGTAGGTAAGTGCTGCACCAATTTATTTTCATATTTCCATAATAATCAAGGTCAAAGTAATAAAATAAAAATAAAGACAGCACAATGTGCATACAAATGACGACGGCCCATCACAGTAAATGCCTATCACAGACCCCTGGGGGTCATACAGCAAAAAACTCATTTAGACAGCACAGCATGTGGAGTATACGATTTTGACAGATGATGCTTAACAAGCAAATATGTCAGTTAAAATCAAAGAAACACATTTCGACACACTCCGCTGCTCTTGTCATGACCTTAGGGAAGTCTAGCTTGAAGCGGCACCAAAGAGAGCTGAGGCGTCAGATACTGTAGGTAGAGCTCCTCATCTACGTCCTCGTCTCCTGAAGCGGGCCCAGTACGTCGGAGCGGCGTCCTCCTCCATGGCGTCTTCCTCATCCTCCTGCTTCTCCTCGTCACTGGCATCGGCTCGCTGCTGGAGACGGACACTGTGGATGTCTCTGAAGCACGGGCAGGCCGGGCAATGCTCTAGTGATGGCGTGCTCCATTCCGAGAAACTCGAAGCCGAGTAGATGCAGGTCTGTCGGAGCGATTCCTTCTACTTCATAGCTAAAAGTAGAAGGAATAAGGGCAGATGGCGATGCACCTGCTTATATACCCGCTGGAAAGGGCGGGAAAAGTAGGCATGCCCCTTGGGTCGGCTCCGTACATGCTAATTTTCAGTGGGCCATTGCGTGTACGCGATTGGAGGAAGGTTACCCCATAGAGTCCAGTAGAGGGCGAAACCTGTGGGAGATATAACAATCTGCGAGCTACTGTCACAAACAACACTGGAAGAGATCTAGATGGGAGAGTTTAAAGAATTATCTTGTCTTCGTATTATTACATTGTCTCCCAGTCAGCAGTGACACCTGGTTATTCAGATCACTGTATACATGACTGTAACATGATCAAATCAATTCAAATCAAATCAATTTTATTTGTATAGCCCAAAGTCACAAAGTACATTTGCCTCAGAGGGCTTTACAATCTGTACAGGGAGTGACACCCTCTGTCCTTAGACCCTTGGTTCGAGTGAGGAAAAACTTTCCCACAAAAAACCTTTAACAGGGAAAAAATGTGGAAGAAACCTCAGGAAGAGCCACAGAGGAGGGATCCCTCTCCCAGGACGGACAGACGTGCAATGGATGTCACGTGTACAGGACAAATCAACACAAACATATTGTACAATGACTGATAAAATGACAATGAATTACAATGAATGATAAAAATGATTACAGTAACAGATATGGTAGTAATAATGACAGTAATAATATATGTAGTGGGCGTCGTGCAGGATCACAGCAGCAGCCACGATCCACGAGAACCTGCTGGACGACAGAGCACAGAAACTCCGGGGAAGTTTGGTTAGTAACATGAATTAATGAGACATGTCCACAGATGGAGAGATGGAGATAGAGAGAGAGAGGGAGAGAGGGAGAGAGGGTTTTCGGTAAGGGAGATGTGTGCATCTTCAACCAATACCGTGCCTGGCTAGGCATAACCCTGGGTGGGGTCCCCCCGGATCATAGTCTGTCTCTGAATGATTGTCTGTAGCAGGTTAGTTACCTCAGTGGTTAAGGATGAACCCAGAACTCTGCCTGATTTAGCTTCTTCATTTGATTTCCAGTGAAGGAAAATTTTATTAATTCAGATAGAAAACAACTTGTTTTCATAATAAGTTGTATTATACTTTATGACACTGTTATATTATCCTCCTCACATGGCAGACAGAGACCAGAAACACACTATAAACAAATGCTAAATCTTTTTTGCTTCAGGCTTTTCTTCTTGTGCCACCAACATGTCTGTTTTTCATTTACCTCCATACATATCAGCCTCAGCTGTACTTTGATTAGTGCAATAAGCACATGGTAGCATTGCCATTTTGAACATGTTAGCATGCTGACCTTGGCTCAAAGCAACAAACAAGCACCTAAGTACAGCCTCACAGAGCTGTTAGCATGGCTGTAAAGTCTAAATCTTGTTATTTCAAACCAGATTGTTTATTGCCGTTTTGAGATACAAGCTTATTTAAGTTTCTGAATTCAGGATTTGATGTTTGTGTAGGAAAAACACCCCCCTGTTGTTCCTGTGCCATGCATGGGCGCTCACAGGAAGCTACACACAAAAGACATGAACCTAATCCTGTTTTCCATTATACATCTTTCTTTACATTTGATCCTATTAATTTCATCACACCTTAGCATTTCCACACAGTTGTATAAAATTGCAGTAACCTTTAGAACTGGTCACCAGACAATTCCCTCAGATCTGTTGCAGGCAGGACTGAAGGACTTGGCAATAATAAATGATGTACGTGCAGCCTTCAGAAAAGTACTTCTGTGTTCAATATATTCCCAAGAAAAACTTTAAAATCCCATGTTAGGGGAGTACGATGGGTCACCAGGCAGGCTGGAGAGAAATGCTGTGAGTATTGGCTTGCTCTATATTATTTTGGGAAATATAAGATTGCTTGCTCCATTACATTTGAATTGCCTCCAACTCACCTGCGCATAGCATTCTCCTGGAGGGAATAACAGTTTATACTCGTACCATATGTGATGCTTTTTCTTCCCTTGCCATAACAAAAGCAAATATATATTGAGCATCATATAAAGTAGCCCTATTCTCTTTTCAGTGTACTGAACTATTACTTTGATCGAGGAGTGTGTGAGAAAGAAGATTAAAACCTTGTTACATTGTCAAACATCAGTAAAATATCTTGACAGCTTTATGGCTGAAAATGTAAATCAAACGTCCTCATAGGTTTTAAAGCCAAACACACTCAATTTCCCTACTTTATTGTACAATAGGTTGTGACTTTGTTGCCACCCTTGTGCCAGTGCCAGTACTTCACCTCAGGAGAGTGAAAACACAGTGTCATGACACTGTGAGATCAAAATCTAAAGCTTTCTTCTGAAGTCACCGGCGGGTATGTGTCAGAGGTCTGCAAAGAAAACTCAAGACAAGAGATGCATCCCATCAATATGCATGATCCTAAACAGACTCTTTTGACAAGGTTATAGTGGTGTACAGTAGTTAGATGTCAACTGTTTCTTTCTTCTCTGACTTGTATTGTCAGACTGAACAGGTATCCATAAATATATGCAGGTACTGTTGGCAGGAACAGATATCTACACCAGTGGTTCCCAAAGTAGGTTTTAGACATTGAAAAAAATTCCATTCACCATTACGTTTTTAAACCTGTCAAATGTGTGGATCCAAATCCCATTCCAGTTCATTACAACAAGGTCAAAAGCTTATTGTATTTGTTGTGAGTGATATTGCACCTAATGCCCTTCAGTGTTATCTAAAGACTAGGTGGAGAAACATTTCAATTATTAACTGTGATTTGGCTTTGCCTGATTATTATGAAGGTTGCGGTGCGTTGTGTCTTTAGACAGAATGTTTTATTTTTCTTCTCACATTCGGCTCCAAGTGGCCAGATTAGTTTCCAACAAAACAAACCCAATAATGCTCATTACATTAAAATATATACAATGTCAGACAACGAACAAACAAAACAAACAAATAAATACTTGGGCTACATGTGGATGTTTGCCGGTAGTTATGAATGTAGGTTCAGTTCTTCTCAGTTGACCTAAGTAAAGAACTGCAGTAACTTTATAATAGGTGCTTGTATATGAGGGTAAAGGTCGTAACCCTTGTCTCTGTTCAAAGATGGTCACTTGGATGTGATGATGACCGTTGACATATTCCCACTCAATATTGTGTCCACATTTGATCTGGTGTTCACAGACATCTGATTTTATCTGTCTCTGCTGTTTATTCAGTTTGTAGTCCAGGATCTTTGCTGATGTAGTAATGTCACACACTCCTGCAGTGTTCTGACAGGGACAGCCCAGCCTTGAGTTTGTACCATTAGATATCTTGAGATGTGAAATGGTTTTAGTCTAACTGCCTATCGGCAGATTATTAAAGTCATCCTCCAGTGTATTTTAACATTTTTTATATTTTACATTAAATGAGCCATTTAAACAAAGCAAGTAACTCATGTCAAACCATTGACAACATACTAATACTCTCATTTGTATTACATATTAATAACATAACTAAGACCTTATTCCTCAACCTCTGCAATACTGGGAAAGTAAGACCTGATGCTGAAAATTTGGTACACGCCTCTATGTTAGATTACAACTCTGTTTTAGGGTCTCCCATCATTTATTACTAGTAAACTTTAATTGTGTAAAACTGCACATCTCTTGGCATGCATCAAAATACATCCAGTTTGACACTACACTGGCTTCCTGTTCTTCCTTTATTGAACCGATAAAATGTATTATTATTATTATTATTATTATTATTATTATTGTTATTGTTATTGTTATTATTATTATTATTATTATTATTATTATTATTATTATTATTATTACTGTTGTTGTTGTCATTATTATTAATAATATTAATATTAACGCTGGCCAAATATTTTTTGACAAATAACTGATGAACATTTTTTGGCGACAGCCAGCTAATATTAATTATTAGCTCTGCGTCTGTCTTTCAGGTTTTTATTTCAAGAAGATCTCATTAACAACTAAAAGTCAGTCCCAGATTTACTCTTGCTCAGTCACCCATTCTCTCTTCTTAGCTTTCTCAGACATCCTCTTTGGTCTCTTTGCCTGCTACAGTATAATGTCCATAGAGGCTGCTGAACACAGTTACATTGCCCACTTGGCCAACTCCGGTTCTGGCACGACATTGGTTCCCCCCCCCCATCGGCATTTTCCAACTGAAAAACCTGGTCCAAAATGCCTGTGATACAAACACTTATACTCCCCTGGTGCTCTGAGCTCACAGTCCAGGCATGCATAACTATTTTTTGCTGGAGATTGTACCCAAAGCTCTGAACTAGACATACGGGTCACAGAGTGGAAACGGCAGCAATCACCTGATTAAATGTCAGTGTAGCATCAATGTGATTTAAAATGTTGTTATTTTATAGTAACAAATGTGACACAAAGGGGCTTTCACCAAAAACATCAGTGAAAACTGGCCATATTGGGGCTTTAAATGTTGTTGAATATTTGTAAACCAGTATCAACTGTTGCCAAGCAACAGCTACTGTAAGCATGAAATAAGTGTTGGGAGTACTGAAGAGGGAATGATTTTTTAAAAAGTAATGAATTGAAGAGCGTCAAAGGGACGGATGAGATACTCTCATTATTTTAAATTACCTTCACAGAAAGATGAGGATATCGCTGTGAGATACAAACTCTGGTCCGGGTCAGACAGAGCTTTTCTCTGCTGTCAACTCGACAAGCAATCTACAGGCTTAATAAACCTCTGAGAGACCTTTTCAGTGTCCATCTGCTTAAATGTTAATACAGACGTCTAAGTATATTCAAATAACCTCAAGTAATCTGGTCATGTTTTACCAGGTAGTAATTAGTAAAATATGTTTAGAACTTATTTTTTCCATTCTCCTTTCCTCAACAGCAGTCCTTATGGTAACGTTAACAAGCAAAGGGGGAACCATTCAGCTGCAATTAGACATAAACTTTTTTATATAAAATCTCAACGCTTGGCTACGCATTGAATACGCGCCTGTTCTATTTTTGACGTTTGATGCCTGCAGCACGCCTCGATCTACACAGAGCACCTTGAGCGGGCGGAAGCCACACACAGAAGCAGCATAGAGAAGCCAGTGGATTTTCAAAATAAAATACCCCGTGCAAACTGTCGGCTGTAAAAACAGACAAAAGTTAAACTAATTATCTACGTATCATATTAACACACGTAGAAGCATATTTAGAAGAACATACACCGATGCCGATGTTCAGCCGATGCATCGTGCATCCCTACAATTTACACACATTTAACACAAATAAATTCAATGCTGAAAAGACAGCTTCGAATGACATTTTACATTGTGTGCCAGGTCAACCCTAAGGACATCTGTTGTATATGTTGTGAAGTAAATGTTGTGAAGAGTGCTTATTGCTTAAAATGATTCAAGGCATTTGAAAAAAACATTTACCTCCAACATGTTCATCCTCCTCACTAAACTGAAAAAGAGGTCCTTCAACTGAGGACTGAAGACAAATGAAAGCTGGGCAGAGTATAAATATTGTCAGTGCAAAAAGTAGCAATAAAGATTATGATTGTGCTGATCTTTGTTTCATTGATGTATGGTAAGTACACTTAGGTAGCACGTATGATTTATTTTTGAAGTGCTGCATAGTCATTCAAAACTGTAGTACTGTGAATGTGATCAGGACAGGGCGATTGTCGACAAGTGATGTAAGGAGTCACACAGGTGTCATGAAAAAAAGGCAGTGGTATTTCAACAGAATGTTGTTTAGGATTTTTCAAGCAAGTGACATGCGTTAAAAGGTCAGTGCCATGGAAGTGTGTGTGTGTGTGTGTGTGTGTGTATGTGTGTGTGTGTGTTGGTGTGTTGGTGTGGAACAATGAAATGGATTTAGTTTGAATTCCTGTGACAAACAGCAGGACATGGAGCTGCAGGCAGATTCCCAGAGGGCAGACAGAGGCAAGCTTTGTAAGTTCAAGCTAGTGACACCAAATTATGACATGTTGTTCTAGTTACAGCCATGATACAGTGTCAGACTAGCATTTTTTTTTTATTTTTTTTTTACTTTTTTATTTTTCAATATTGATGTGACATCCATAATCTGGGTGTTATTTCATCAGCTGTCACAGTGGTAGGTAGACTGAACGGCGGCCTGCAGGAGAAGTACATTTTCCACTGGGGCTACAGGTTAGATCTCCGAATAACTCTCTAAGGTTGTGACTATAATGTATTATTCACCTTTTTCATATTTTGCACATTCCTCTCGCAGTATGCATGAGGATGTCGTACAGTGTGGGGACATGGAAGCGTGTGACCAGATCGTCTCCACAGAAAGACTATGTTGTAGTTGTGCAAGATTATGGCCAAAATGATGATCATTATTATTTTGAACAGTATTTAAACAATGATTATTCATTTATTTTAGGGCTAACACTTTTTATTGCTTGTTCATTGCTTTCACTTTCTTTTTTTGCTACCTTCCTGCTAATGTACTTGGCATCAAAATGAAACCGGTCCTTATTCACAGTGCATCTCCTAAAGGCATGGCTGGGTTTGTCTCATTGCATATGGTCATATTTGGACATGTTGCACATCGTTGTGTTGTTTGAACTGAATGCTTACACTTACAGCCTGTATCAGCATGCTGATGTTAAGTCAGTCTTGATTTTTCATGTTGGAAGCACTGTGTATTTACTCCTCAGGCTTTTGATGCTGTTGAAAATTTAATGAGAAAATATTAATAATAAATTATCTTACCTGCCCCAACAGGCTGTGTACATTCTCCCTCTGTGAAGAGACATCTAAGGTAACCAGGTAAAATGAAAAAGTGAAAGGACATGGCTGGTGTGGATGGAGTGTAAAAGAATCACAATAGATAGAAGGCCTGGATCATTACAATGAGACTGGTTGTTTCAACCTCATCTTGTTTTTTTCCACATATAGAAGTTTAAATGTAACATCAGGGAGAGCCCTGACCAAAATAACAAACTAACCAGTCCAGAGTGGAAATAAATAAAATCACCATATTAACAATTAGCATGTTAACAAGCTCATGTTTGGCATTTTAGCATGTTTCTTTGCTCACAGTTAAAATGCTGACATGCTAACATAGTAGTATGAATTGGAGTAGATACTCCTGTCGACAGTAGAGATCTACTGACTCCAGGTCTCTGATCAGGGTTTGTTTAATGTTTTAAGTTTAAAAAAAGGATTTTGAAATTTAAATTTGGCTCAACACCCACCAGTCTAGACATGCCTTGTGTAATTTTCTTTATTTACAGTTTAACTTATTTATATATTATGTTTATATCCTTCCTTTTCTTTATTTCTTACTATGAAGCGCTTTGAAAAGTACCTAACATCCCAAAGTGACACTGCTTCCTTCCTTTACAGGTTACAGTCATTTCCAGTGTTAACCTACATGATTTATTGAAAGTGTATGGTTTACAACACACTGTATAATTTTAAAAACACATGGATGCCAGTGAGAAAATGATGCAAACTGTTTAGGGGTGAAAAAACGGAGAAGGATCCACTTTAGAGATCTGGGAGTATCCTCCCCCAGACTGTCGGGAAATAAGCTTCTAATCTTTCACTTTTCTGGTGTCTTTTAGGATTAGTCTGGTGCTGATCACAAGCACAGACAGAATTACAAGATTGAGGCAAAGAGTACAAAGTAAAGAGTTATTTGATTAAAATTCATATTTTGGGGGCCATGTTATTTTAAAATGAAAAAAGTGCTCATCTTCCCTGTTGTTGTAGCTGGTTATTACTCCAAATGTGACACTGACTAATTAAAGAGAACACATAAAAAAATATTAAAAACATTAGCTGTATAATTAGTTACTGAATGCATGTATTATATATTGTATATATAATGTGCTACAAGTAGAGACATGATTTGATGATTTATAGTTTTGTGGAGTAATGTTTACCTTACATTCAGGTTTTTGCTCTTCTCCTCTGAAGATGAGTTGATCTATTACAACTTACATATAGCTACTTTTTGATAGTTTGTTTATTGAAATGTGAAGCACTATTTGGGACTGCGTCTTTGCCACCTTAGAAGGTCCCAGTATGTGAAATCTGCAGGTCCACCACACTGACGAAACAATCACACTCGCTTTGAGTTACAAACGTTGGTTGTGCCACTGCTGGAGAAGTTTTCCCTCAAGCCCAAAAATAGTCAGTAGTCTGATTGGTTCTGTGCCAATCACACAGGTGCCGTAATTTGCATTCAATCTTGCATGCCTGTACATTCCTAGAACATATCCCTTCACTGCAGCTGTTTTTACTCAGTAACATTAATATATTCCTCCTGACTTCAAATCATTGCATTTAATAATAAAGCCACACTGTTTTTGATCCCCCTGAGGCTCCAGCTGCTGCTGATGACTATATATGAATGAGAGTTGACCTCATCTGCCTGGTTGGAGAAGCCTACCTGATCCTTTTGAACAACATTTCTTTGCAAACTTTCCCATGACAAATAAAAAGAATGGGCAGGATGTGGGTGTCAAATGTTATTAGGAATATAGCCTAACAATATTCCTGAGCTTAGACTGCAGTGAGACTGGAATCGTCTCATGTCTGTTACATGACAACTACATCGCACAAAGATTTAAGAGCAAGTTTTTCAAATTGTTTGGTATTTGGAGAAAACAACAAACACGTAATGGAGCTGTTTATTTCAGTGTTAATTATTAGTTAAATAGGAACATTATTTGAAATGCTGCTATTAATATTAGCTCTCACTATCCGAGATCAGATTCCAAGATGGTGCCACAGTGGTGGCCTGTTGCAGCAGCTCTCTTGAATGTTTTTGTACTTTATCTTTTGTTCTGTCGTGTGTTTTCTATATTTAAAAGTACTCTTAGAATAACTTTGAAACTGATATAGGCTCCCAACACAATTTTTCTACTCTTCCTGGTACTTTAAATTTTTCTTGTGCTGGTTTAACATGCCTGGTGCAAGACCCAGAACCCCACAAGAATTGAGGCGGCGACGCCGGGGATGTAGGGCCGGTGCCATAAGGAGGGCTAGGAGGAGGAAATTTAAACCATTTCCTCCTACGGTTGTAATGGAGACTGGAGTCCCTGGCGAACAAGATGGACGAGCTAGTAGTGCTGACGAGGACTCAGCGGGAGTATCATGAGTGCAGTGTTATCTGTTTCACTGAGGCATGGCTGCAGTAACATATGTCAGACTCCAACACCACTGTCCCTGGCTTTCAGATGGTACGGTCCAGAGGGAGCTCACAAGAAAAAAACTAGAGCGAAATCCCCTTTGCCCATGCAGCTGCTTCTCTCCCACACCTCTTTAGTGATCAGGACTAACAACTCCTCGTGTCTCCACAATGGACCCAAACATTGCTCCATCAACACTTCCCCATAGATCGGAAAAGTCTGAGCCTCCTGTCAACTCCCCCGCCTCGATAAGAAAAGACAGCTGAAGAGGTCTGGCTAGTTCAGACAGCACCAATTCAACCTTAGCCTGATGCAGGAGAAGCTTCCAGTGCTGTGAAAGACATCCCACATTGTTCAAGTTCCAAAGAAGTCTCATTCACCTGTCCTTAATCGTTATAGACCAGTCTCATATTATGATGTTGGAGAGACTGATATTGACCCATCTTAGACCTCTGGTGACCTTTTAACACAATTCAGCCTTCACTGCTGTGAGAATAGAACACCTCCACAATCGCCTTGGTTACTGACTACCTGACAGAGAGACCACAGTATGTGAGGCTGAAGGGATGTGTGTCTGATCTGGTGTTAAACACACACAGGAGCATCACAAGGGGTTTATCAGTCTTAAGCGTGTGGCCATTAATAAAATAGAATCATGAAAATACAAATTTCTAAACATATTTAAGTTTATGTCAAAATAAAGTAATATATAGGAAGTGTGAGCCTTAACATATCAGTAGCATCTGAGTTTAAATATTTTTAATATTGATGTCATTAAATATTTCTAAATTATTAAAAATATTTTTGGGATTCCACCGTGTACCACCCACTGGAGCTTGCGTACTACCAGTGGTGCCACAGTTTGAGAAGCAGTGTCTTGAGTCATGACTGAAATCACTGGCACCGGGTCAGGTGTTCAAGAGTCTCTGATGTTTTATGCTGTAATATTTATTGAAGCTTGATCAAGGAGAATCAGAGACATTCTCACATACAATCTTGTATGCATATGAGCAGTGTTGGGAGTAACAGCGTTTAAGTATAACGGCGTTACTAACGCTGTTATTTTTTCAGTAACGGAGTAATCTAATTAATTACTTTTCTCATACTTGCAACGCCGTTATCGTTACTGAGAATGTAACGTGGCGCGTTACTACAATTTGGTTGAATGAAGCGCGAGGTGCACTGCTCTCTATACGGCGTCTCACACATGCGAGCTGCGTTCAATGACCATCGGAATGACTATGATGCGTTCATGAACGTGGGAAAAATGGAAATTCACCGGAAATATAATAAAACTAAATAGTATTTCTTTCAAGAACAAATTAACAGTGATTAAAACAACATGGGCTTTCTAACAATATAAATGAAATAATAATTATACTAAATGGAAATTCTACTGGAATATTTGAAGGATATTAAATAAACATTTACTTTCTTTGAAAAAACATGTCTACCAATTTAATCTAGGCTATTTATGCAATAGTAAAAAAAATAGTGAAAAATTTAACAACCGCATTTCATATTCGGTTTCGGTATTCGGCCAACCATTTAATTTTTATTCGGTTTTGGTTTCGGCAGAAAATTTTCATTTCGGTGCATCCCTAATTGTAGAACATAAAAAAATAATGTCAGTTACTTTGCTGAGTAACTAATTACTTTTACAGTGTGGCAACTGAGTTACTAACGTAATTACTTTTTGGCAGAAGTAATTTGTAACTTTAACTAATTACTTTTTAAAAGTAAGATGACAACACTGCATATGAGTTGGTCTCACATTCTGCCCAACTCATGCTGGTGGAAAGACTTTAAACCCAAATATAACACCACAAATACTACACGCCCAGAATTAGTCACAGAGGATGTCTTTACCCATGTTAGTGTTACCATCAACATATTCTAGTCTGGAGACACTGTCTGTTTATGTTAATGGAACGTCAAAGGCTAGCTATCTGTTGTGTCTAGGAGGCCAACATTCAGTTTCTTCGACCCTGGCCACCACAGTGTTGAGATAGACTGGCACCTGCTGTCCTACAAACCTTGGCCTTGCAAACCAAAGAGAGAGTGTCCTCTCTGATATGATTTAGTGCTGTCACTGTCTATGACCTCAAGGCCCATGCGTGACCCTGTGCAACCTAAGGATAGGACATTCCATAGCATTGGCCTTTTTAGAGGTTGGTGTTCATGTTGGTTGATGTTCCAAAGCATCCTGTGCATGATGTGTACGAAGGACACATCGTATTCATGCAGAAAAGCACATGAGTGCTGTGAGCTTCATATCTTGTTTTTGAGTACCTTTGCATCTCACTAGCTTTATTCACTCAACAGTAACATCAGGAAGTACTGCTAAATGTTCAAGTGAATTAAAGATTGATGTGCAGACAGAGAGACAGATACAGTAAAGACAAATTCTAGTTACTGTTATCATTCAGCAGTCTCACTCTGCACTCCAGCCTTACATATTGGAGGAGTCCCTCTTGGCTTGAAAACCACAGGACTTCTTCTGCTCTGTGCACTCAGACTTCCTCTCTTAACAGCTGGCTCTTTGGCTAAGAGCCGTCAAGCTGGAGAGAGCTGTGCAATGTTTCCTCCCGGCAGTGATAGAGCTGATCTCTGGAGTGCTTTCCCCTGGTGCAGGATGTGTCTCGCTGTGTTTGGCAACCCAGGAGACGGGCATCACATCTGGTCCTCCGCTCGGCAGCGGCAGGCAGCGAGAAGTAAATTCTCCTAATGACGACTGGCTGGCCAGCGGCCCGATCCACCACAGCCTGGGTTTAAAGCTGGCCTCCTGCTCTAATGGAGAGAGAAATCTAAAGATGGAACCTCCAATGATTTGTGAAACGGTGAACACATTTTAGGCCTGCATGGAAATGAGGGAAGCTTGAAACATGTTGCTGTGTTTGGCATTTCTACTCTGTGTGACCTTGGAGAAAAGCAGTGTGGCCTGAAAGCTGTTGTGTCCAGATGGACGGTCAGTCAGGCAAATGATGAACGCTAAATGTCCACATTGGAGTTTATGACTGATGGATACAACACAAACAGAATTTCACTTACAGCCACTTCATACAAATTGGTATATCATTGATGCTTGTTTAGACCTGCCTACTCATTTGTTTTTTCCCACTGTGATATTGCCCATTATTTTGGCATTTTTCGCTATGTTTGGTGACTTTTAAGAGCAAGACCTGAACCTTTTTGTGCAGACATTAACACCTGTCTAACGATAAGTTTCACTTTTTGTCTCTATTACGTGGCAGATATGCAAATGAATCATGACATAATCCAGTGACATTTAGCAACTTTTCAAGCATGCTTTAGCTGCTTTGCATTGATAAACGTTGTCCACTCTGTTCCAACATGCACACAGACAGTTAAAGGCCAGATGTGACTCAGGTAGTAGAGCTAGTAAGTGGAGGGTCGATGTTCGATTCCCAGTTCCACCAGTCCAAAATACCTCAAATTGCTTCTGATTGTTATGCCATTGGTGTGTATACATGCTGAAATGTGAAAGCCCTTTGAGTTTTCAGGAGAAAAGAACAAGAACAAGAACAAGTCTGTTCATCACTTTACCAGCTGGGAGGCTGACGTCATTCACTGCTTACCTGATGCTAATTTGAGAACTTCCAACAGTACCTCAAGACTTGGTGTAATACAGTGTTGCCCATAAAGTTTGAATCATTTTGTTTTCAGACACATTCCTCTTTTTACACCTATTTATACACATTATCTTAATTGTGGTTTAATTTTCACTGTGATATGTTTGGAAGAGAGTGATCAATACAGTTTTGAGAAGATACACTTCATCACAATTTCCTGGAATATTTTACCCCGACTTTATTGGCAACAGTGTAGTTAAAATTACAGGGTAACATACAGTGGCAACCTCTGTGGCTGGGAAATGTAAGCCAATTCACAAGTCACATTTTAAATCAAGGCTTAAAATTGCGCATAATTACCAGCGTGGCAACTTTGATTGACAGGTAGGTGCCGTTACAGATGGCTCATTAGAACACCCCAGGCATCAATCGACCTGCCTCAAGTCTGCGGATGATCCATGGCTTTGCCGATATTTAGATTAGCCTGGAGGTGGAAGAAGCGCTGCAGCCAACATGGCAACATACAGCGCCGCATATTTTCAGCTTCAAGACAGCACTTTGGAAACCTACGGGTGACGTTACTCATGCTGTGTCCATTGTTTTTTTTATTTATTTTTTTACTATTATTAACAGTGAACTGCTCATGGCTATGAGTTTTAACAGTGTGGTCAGATGCCACCACAATTTCTGGACTCTGAGTCAGACCCTGTACCCTGACTAAATCATCATTGAGTGTGAGAGAGCTGACTCAGCAGGTAATTAGTGCTAATATTAGCTTACTAGCTCCCTTTTTCTAAATGTGAAACACAAAATGGCAGCGCATCCTAACGTCCGACCATTATAGAGGCATAGACTGCTCTCATTGCTGACAGTACATAACCAGCGCTGTGCGCTTGATGAGAAACAGCAAAACACATCTTGTATGAATGTAGATTATACAGGACTATCGATGTGCTCCAGGCAGCAGTGCACAGAAATTAACAGCATGTCTTGTAGCAATAACAGCTCTAAAATATCAGTCAGCACCCACCCAGAGGCCTGAAGCTTAGCTGCTGTTTCCACCGACACATTTTATTCTCTTTTACAAAATGAAAAACAAAACAAACAGAAAAAAAACAGAACAAAAGCTGCAGAATCATTATAGTGTTTTCTCGCACAAGTGAGGAGAATTCAGATTTTAGCTCAAACTTTCAAACGTGTCAGGAAATATTTCTATCTACAAATACTTGTTGATGTGATACAGGATGTTTTTCTTACAACAGCAACATCTTGGCTGTCAAATAAAGATTAAAGAGTTTGATAATTAGTATGAGAAGTAACATCTAACATGTTTTAATAAACAAAGAGTTACTTTCCCTTCCTCAAAAGAAAATCTCACATCAAAGACGGTGCCTAAAAACATCCAAGCAGACAAATCAAACCAGTTCTTGGTAGTTTACTAGCATATAGACAGCTAACACGCATCAAGTCTACAAACAGCTCAGCTGGAAATCACTGACAGCTTAATACTGCTGGAGTCGGAGGTCTGCAGTGAATGAGATACAGAAGCACAATTGAGTCATTTGGCCACAAATCCATTTAAGAACATGCTGCAGAGCTCGCTTAGAGAAATGTGATGGTCATTTCATGCCTGTTTAAGGATCAGGAGCCACACCCCTGTTTGACTTGAAGAAGTTTGGGGGAAAGTTTCGATGGAACTGCAGGGCTGAGTTTGCTCTGTGTTTGGTAACTGACTGTTCAAAAGCATGATGTTCAAAGGAGTCTGGACAGATGTTAGGCAAAAGAAAATAACAGATAAATTTGAGGTGAATCTCAAATGTCTGTATTCTGTCTCTGGTTAAAACCTGAAGATGTACAAAAGACGCAACTATGACTACTGGTAAGTAAAATTAACAACTAACATAGTTTTTGATATTGCAATGGATACATTAGAACTGTAACTACTAAAATTAATTGGTGATTATTTTAATAATCAATTAATTGTAATTGTTAAAGATTAAATGCCAAATATTTTAAGAAAAAAAAAGAATATATATATATATATATAATATATATATTTATATATTGTGCATGTACATGTGCAGAAATCTATTTCACAAAGTATTTACAGTCATGGTGTAAAAAAATGTCCAGCACAAGTCCTCAGAGCTCAGGATGTCTGTCTTTTTTTGTCTAGCCAACAGTCCAAAACCCAAATATATTCAGTTTATTATCATGAAAGTATAAAGGTATGAAAAGCAGAAAATATTCACATGTTGATGTGCCTTAATCAATTTGATTCTGAATATGGTTTTCTGCTAATTGAATAATTAATGAATTGACCAACCTTTGCAGCTCTACTGTCAAATATTCAGCGTCACAGTGGATGTGTTGGGTTTGTACCTTCTGCTTTCTGTAAGAGCCAAACAGATGCGGCGTGTCAGTTTGGGGCTCAAAAAAAACGATGGGCTACTATCTCTAATGTGCTGAAACCAGCCTAGCATAGCACAAATGAACACTGTGAAAGGTGCACTGGTGTTTTACTCCCTACTCGACAAAATGTGTCAAGAAAGGTATAAAAACAGTTGAGGTAGACCTACGGTTGACAACTTTGAGAGTTTTTTTTTTTCCTCCTTGTTTTTCGGATCGACCTTCAGGAGGCGTCCCTCTGCTGCCTTTTCTCAGCACACTGAACAGCAAAAGGACAGACAAGGTGCATGCTAAGCGGAGGTGGTGGCTCCTGTCATGGTCGACCTGGGCGCTATCAGCACCGGATCAGTCGGCTGTGTCTGGATGATAGGACTCTACCTGCGTCTCCGTCACTCCTGAGCGTCCACAGGCGTCCTCTGGCCTCAGTGTCACGGCAGCCAGCTCAGCATGACAATAGGACAACTAAAGGGGACGCAGTGTCTGCTGTCAGCATCCTAAAGCACATCCTGCGCTGCTGCTATCACCGTATGTGCAAGACTCTGCATATAAACGCTCACCTCCAAACTGTTCTAAACATATTAAAAACCAGTTCAAAATAATGATGATTATTCAGCATCTCCAGTCAGCATTAATCATCTTAAAATGTGAGTGGCAAACATTTACTAAATGACCTTTAAAAAGTTCTGTTATTTGCATTGACTGGTGTCCACATCTCTGAACTCCCTGAAGGACTTCTGGCTTAATGAGCAAAACCCTGAAAAAGTCCCATCTGGTGAAAGAAGCCAAAGAGAGGAGGAGGTGTAGGAGGAGAATGTAATTTATTTATTTTTTTAAACACAGGACTAATAAAGCCATTTTTAGCAAAACATGTGATCTCTCAATTTTTACCTTTTTAAATGATTAGTTGCTTGAGGTACTATAGGAAGTCATTCCTAACCCTCTGTGCAGGGAGATGAGGCACTTTTCTGAATATATTTTACATATTGGATATACGCTGAACAATTTTCTGAATATATTTTACATATTGGATATACGCTGAACAAAAATAAATGCAACACTTTTGTTTTTGCTCCCATTTTTCATGAGATGAACTCAAAGATCTAAAACATTTTCTATATACACAAAATAACCATTTCTCTTAAATATTGTTCACAAATCTGTGTAAATCTGTGATAGTGAGCACTTCTTTTGCTGAGATAATCCATCCCACCTCACAGGTGTGGCATATCAAGATGCTGATTAGACAGCATGAATATTGCACAGGTGTGCCTTAGGCTGGCCATAATAAAAGGCCACTCTGAAACGTGCAGTTTTCCTTTATTGGAGGGGTCTGGGGGGGTCAGAAAACCAGTCAGTATCTGGCGTGATCACCATTTGCCTCACGCAGTGCAACACATCTCCTTCGCATAGAGTTCAGGTTCAGATCAGGTTGTTGATTGTGGCCTGTGGAATGTTGGTCCACTCTTCTTCAATGGCTGTGTGAAGTTTCTGGATATTGGCAGGAACTGGAACACGCTGTCGTATACGCCGATCCAGAGCATCCCAAACATGCTCAGTGGGTGACATGTCTGGTGAGTATGCTGGCCATGCAAGAACTGGGATGTTTTCAGCTTCCAGGAATTGTGTACAGATCCTTGCAACATGGGGCCGTACATTATCATGCTGCAACATGAAGTGATGGTCGTGAATGGATGGCACAACAATGGGCCTCAGGATCTCGTCACGGTATCTTTACATTACATTACATTACATTGCATTTAGCAGACGCTTTTATCCAAAGCGACTTACAGAGGAGGACATAAGCTGAAAAGGTGTAAAGGAGCACAGAGTAGTTGTTAGTTTTGTTAGTTTTGTTAGGCAGGCAAGCAGTCTCGAAAGAGAAAGGTTTTTACAAGTTTTTTAAAGGTAGAAAGGGATGTTGATGTTCTAGTAGCCGTTGGTAGGTCATTCCACCATTTGGGGACAACCACAGAGAAGAGTTTAGAGTGACCTCGCTTTGCGAGAGGCGAGGGTACAACTAGACGGTTTGTATGAGCACGCTCCCTCAAAACTTGTGACATCTGTGGCATTGTGCTGTGTGATAAAACTGCATGTTTCAGAGTGGCCTTTTATTGTGGCCAGCCTAAGGCACACCTGTGCAATATTCATGCTGTCTAATCAGCATCTTGATATGCCACACCTGTGAGGTGGGATGGATTATCTCAGCAAAGAAGTGCTTACTATCACAGATTTACACAGATTTGTGAACAATATTTAAGAGAAATGGTTATTTTGTGTATATAGAAAATGTTTTAGATCTTTGAATTCATCTCATGAAAAATGAGAGCAAAAACAAAAGTGTTGCGTTTATTTTTGTTTAGTGTATAATACAGAACTTGACTCATTCCCTGAATAAGAATGCACATTCATATACTTAGATGTTCTTCCTTCCTACTTCAAAAAAATGAATCCACCATAATTTTATTATCAAAAGGTAAAGGTGTGTGATTGCTAATAACGTCCACTCCACCCCTCAAAGTTTATAAGGGCTTAACACCATATGATTGAAGTGTATGATGGCCATCATAGCTCAAGTTCTTGTAGCAGTTTTTGGGTTGATATCATTTCTTACACATAGTTTGTGCTAAATTGAACACATTTGGACCATTCAGTCAATTAGTTTAACGATTGGTTGTTACTCATTTATCAGTCTAATAAACCACACATATTAACTTGCCGCTTTTTACATTTTTTTTTTAGCCATGCTTGCATCATCAGCCCACCATTTTTTTTAAATCTGATGTTAAATTAAAATTTCTAACATTAAATTTGATGAAATACTGTACTATTTGATACAACACACTCATGGTCCCCAGGGGACGACTCATAATGACTTGGTTGATACTCTTTTTCTTTAAATGCTACCAGAAGGTCAAAGCTTTTTTTACATGTTGTGTCACTTTGGTGATCCTGACTTTTCATCATCATCAGATCAAAACTGTTATTCATCCAATTTTGACGTACAACAAAATTCATGCTGACATCCCAATCAGCCTGAACTGTACTTCATGTTTAGTGCAAACATCAGCATGCTAACACACTGCACTGTGAGCATGATAATGTTAGATTCTATAAACAAATCAGTAATTAAAATTAAGAGACCCAGAAGAACAATATTTAGAAAAAAATATGAAGTGAACCAAAGTGCTTGTTTGTTAGTCCAATTAAAAGCTTTGTATATATTTACATTTTGCTTACTGCACTATTGTGACGAGTCCACTTTGCAGTTTAGGGATGTTTCTTTCCCTGAGAGAAAAGTCCATTTTCTAAATGCTGCTGTTCACTGCCACACAGAAATATACTGATTATTCTGGAGGCAGAGCGAGAGAACAGCATGACAACCTACAACCGGCACAAGGTGCAGCACCACCAGTGGCCTCAATCAGTCATCAGGTGCCTCGGTATGGATGGAGCAGAGAGGTTGTGCTGTTGGCAGGCCCCGGCAACATGATTAAGGAGCAAGCGGCGTGATTACGCTGCTCGTCTTGTGAATGGAATAATAGAGAGAGGCAGAGTCTGGTGCTAAATTCTCCTGATGGAGGCGAGACATGTGTGTGGTGGGGAGGAGTCGGAGGCCCTCCCTTGTGACCGGGAGAAGATAAAGGACTGAAGATAGATAATTAAGGAACTGCCAGGACCTCTTTGCTATCCACATGGCTGTTTTATTAAAGGGGATTCTGTAAGGAAGATTATTAATATAAACCACCAGCCTGGTGCAGGGAGGAATGCATTAGGGAGTGTTTATCAGGAGCGCAGGGGCGCATGGTGATCACGAGAATGAGCTGTGTTCTTTTGCACTGAAGCTCTGGCTCTGTTGATCTCTGGTGAATAACTAAAGGCATGTCATCGGCAACAAAAGGCTTTTATATACACACGTTTATACTGTTGAGTGTGTTCATGCAGTTTCTACTGCTACACTGCTGTCCATTGTATGCTGCTTTTTCACTAGTGAAGGAAAGATGTTTGAATGAGACTGAGATACAGCCTCATTCATGGGTTTAGCACTTGTACAGTATGTGATGCCATGCAGCCAAGCCAACCCCAGCTTAGCTTTAGTTACATTTAGTTGGTTGGCCCTGCCTGCAACAAAGCAATTGTTAGTTATACACCTTTGCTTTGTGGTGCTCTTCATTTATTGTCGGCTGTAATCAACACAGTTTGTCTTTAGACACACAAGTAAGTATGAATCATGTTAGCTGGCAAGCTACAACATAACAACTCATGCTGTCTTGCTACTTATAACTTAGGAAGCAAGCAAGGTGAGGTTAATCAGCCACCTACAACCCAGCAACACTGCATGTGTCCAGCAGCTTTCTAATCAAGCGGCAACCTCTCTGGCTGAGAAGTGAAGGCAATGCGGAAATGCCAAAAACTGCAGTTCCTCGAATGGCCACAAGTCAATCACTAGCCCCAACTTCACAGCAGAAATAAACGTGTTTACAGCCTAGTACAAAAAACTGTTTTAGTCTCTATAGCTAATTTCCCCATTCATGACAACTGTACTGATGATTTTTTTTATAGAACTCACCTGTTCAAATTGTATTAAGGTTTAAAGTTATGCAGAATTTACAGTGTGTCTGCTTTGACTGACAGATGGGTGCCATCACAGGTGGCCTGTTTGAACACTGTGGCGTCATTCAAACTGCCTCAGCGATCCACACCACCGCCCATTTTTAGATTGGCCTGGAGGCAACAGTGGCAGGACTGCCAAGATGAAGATGGTGGTAGTCGCCACAGTCACCACACTCTGAGCTACACAACTGCTCTTCAGAAACCTGTGGGTGATGTCACCGGTAAGACATCCAAGGTTTATACTTTCTATGTTTCCAATGCTAGCAGACAAAGTAGTCTCCAAAGGACAAACCAGCTGAAACACTTACATTTATACTCTATTTGTATCTATCATTGTATCTTTTGCTGTATCTCCTGAACAGAAACATGTTGTAGAGTGTAGTGTCTCACTTCATGTCATAATTGTAATACTTTCTGCATCAAAATGGAAAAACAAATATTTCGTCCTCGTGTACTCGTTTTACACTGTCCCAATATGTCTCTGAACTTGTCACACGGAACAGAAGTGTGAATGTATTATAAACACTGATTAAAGTAATATATGATTATTACAGCTGCAACAAATATTTATTATGTGGCATCGATTCATCCGCTGATTATTTTCTTGATTGACCGATTAATCATTTAGCCTATGAAATCTGAAAATGGTTGTTTGACCCGCAGTCCAAAACTCAAAAAAGATATTTACAAGAGACAAAGAACAACATCAAATAGGATTGGATATTATTGATTACTGACTAGAAGCTACATTACCTGTCAATAAAAACTAATAAAACACAAACAAACGGACTATAATAATTTAATAACAGTAACAACAATGGCAAACATTTATTCATTCTTTGCACATTACATTATGTGCAGTCTGTATCACAAATGAGGACATACTGTTCTGTGAAAGGAGCTGTCAGAAAAATCATGTGCAGTGTACTTATAGTTCATGATTATTATTCTATTAATAAAACACAGTAGACATGGTAACTGGTTTATCTTAAAACTCATTAGTTGCTGTCCTACTCATGACCCGCAGAGCACCCTGTACTATAAATGAGGACATAAAACTCATCAGCATCAATTTGCCTAAATAGTCTACATTCATTCCTCACAGCAATTAAAATGATTCTATTATTGTAACACAGTAAATATTATGAAATATTGTTATCACAGCTAAGTCAAATACTAATATAGGGTCATAATAACAAAAAATGCCTCCATACATTTAGTCTGAGAGTATGTTAGATTTTTACACAAAGTAGCAAACATTAAGCATGATTTTAAACATTAGGCCTTAGTTCATTATTTATTTATTCGCTCTATCTTTGTGACCAATCATGTCTTATATCAGTGACATGTGTATCATGTAGAAATGTGACAAGAAAATGCATTTCTTGTCACATTTGTCAACAAATACACTTATATCAATATATATGTCAGCAACAGGTCCAGGTTTGTGTACCGTAAATGAATCATATAGTAAAGAAGTGGAGAATATGAGACGCTGTTCTCCACATGGCTGAATTTTCAGTTATTATCAGTGGAAATGCTTATCTGATTTAGAGGTTCTTCAGATGGAAGCACCAATCCACATGGATTTCGAAGATAAGTGTACAGCCTCATGTAATTTGGAGAATCCTTTTATCCAGATCACCTGACAGAACCTGCAGCCATATATATTTAAAATATGAACAAGCCCAGAAAGGAAAGAATAGCACACTGTCTGAAAGTGTTAGATGTGGTGGCATACAGACATGGTGAACACAGATCACTGAAATGGAATGAGATCTGATTTTCTTTCTTGTATCTTAAGGATATAAGGAAGTGAGTGGCTGCAGACTTTTGTCATATTGTTCAATAAAAAAAATTCAATAAAAGTTCTATTTGGCTCCCACCTACCAAAAATGCTCATTTTTCTACCAAGAATTCAGACACAGATATAATCAAAGCAAAATATGTTACGACCACAGATAATATTTTTTTTGTTGGCTGGCAGGTGTCGGGTACAGTATTTTACATAGGCTTTGGCAAACTTTTCACGGCTTTGGCAAACGTGGTTTCATTTAGCTATATACCTCAATTTTTAAAAAAGCCTTAAAGACAAAATGCTGTCCTTACATACAAACTGTAACATAAAATCACATAATCAAAATGGCATAAGTTTGGTGCCTTTTCTTTTACATGAATGGAGGATTTACTGTAACATAAAGGCTCGAGACTGCATGTGTGGGCGGCTGTGGCTCAGGAGGTAGAGAAGAGCGGGTCGTCCACCTATCAGATGATTAAGATGACTAAGTGTGGCAAGACGCTAAACCCCAAATTGCTCCTGAAAGCTGTGCCATCGGTGTGTGAATGGTGAGCAGTTGGCACCTTGCATGGCAGCCAATGCATCAGTGTATGAATGTGTGTGAATAGGTGAATGAGATATGTAGTGTAAAAGAGCTTTAAGTGGTCGGTAGACTAGAAAGGCGCTATATAAGTACAGTCCATTTACCATTTACATCAATACACCATATTCAGTAAATAATCTGAAACATTTATTCTTACTCCACATTGTTTCAAACATTGGCCTCTATTGACTTTAACTGTTTAACTGTTTGTTTTAAATGCAACAATTATCAAATTTAAGTGATTAATGTCTTATATACTGTACAGCTGTAACTGAGGATTATTTACATTGTGATTTTCTGCCAAATCAATCGTTTTGGTCTTCAAAATCTCATAAAACTACAAAAAGTCTTTAAATGTCTTGTTTTATCCAATCAAGACTCCAAACCCCAAACATACTGCAATATACACAGCAACCAGCAAAGTTTTGGCATTTATGTTGAAAAATGACAGTCACATGTCACATGACATTGACATGACATTGTTGCAAAAATGAAACCAAAGCAATCAGAAAATTGTGTCATGAAATGTACGCTTGAAACAAAGCTCCTGAACAATTTAACAGTTCTTCTAAATCGATATGCACATAATGTTCAACTGCTTGTTACCATAGCAGCAGCACTCCTGATTGGTGATCTGACACCAAGTGGCAACCTCTGTGCCTGTAAACTGATCCATATGCAGAAGTGACAAAAACTGCAGTTCCTTAAACAACCCCTTAAGGCTGGCTACAGAACTAGTCAGTCTCCATAAGCCCCCATGTTAAAATGTCCAACTACACAGCAGAAATAAACATGTTTACGGCCTCATCTCCAGAGCTAATTCCCCCGGTTATTACAACTGTACTGTAAGGCCTAAAGTTATGCATAATTAACAGTGTGGCCACTTTGATTGACAGGTGTGTGCCATTACAGGCAGCTTGTTTGAGCACCCAGGCATCATTTGGCCCACCTTGGGTTTATTGATGATCCACGTCTTTACCAACCACCTTTGACTACATCAAACTTTGGATTTAATTTGAACACAGTTGTCCTTGGTTCTCTTTTGTAAGTGTTCATGATAAAAGGGTGATAATGCAGTCTTGGGTGTCCCTGATGTTAGAGAGGCAGCTTGTGATCTTTTGCATAATTCACTAATATTATTCTGTGATTTGTTTGGTCTTTCAAATGAATGCTAACCCAAACAAAAATATTCTGTTTTCATCAGCAAACAAGGAATTATAAAAATCTAGAAAATCAACACTCTAACCACAGACAATTGAAGATTTTAAATGACTTCATCTTAATGTGCAGTTGTTTTCACCCAGCATGGTCCTCTTGTGAATTTTTAACTCTGCATATTTCTCTCTATCTCAACATCACAGAGGCTTAAATAAAGGTTTCATTTGAATCAGAGAAACAGGAACCAGTAAAACCATTATTGCTAAAACATTAATGAAGAATCATTTATCGTTGCAGATTTACCTATTATACAAAATAAAAGCAGATTGTTTTACCACAGTCGAGTGAGTAATGTGGGTACATAGTATACCTTGGCAAGAGGTGGAAAGTAACTAACTTAAAGCTTCTGGAAATCTGACTTGAAATTGTAAAAATGCATATATAATATCAAACCAAGCCTCTCATTGAGCATAAACAAAACTAAATAAACACATAACTATTATAAACCTAGTTTAAGAACAGCTTAAGTTGCTGTTCAGACCCTTTATTAAGACCACTCTGCATTATGGTTGCTGCTTACATACATGTATTTATTTGGTGGAATTATTACTAATTACCAAGTGGATTTGAATATGTCTTCCACCACGGTGCCTCTGATACTCAAGTGCTTGCACATTAATCATATTTCTTGTTTCCTTTGCACTATTCCTAACTTTAGCACTCACAGCCAGCCAGTAGACAGTAAAGTTTAAATTTCTTTCCAGCTCAAAGTTGAGTTTTAAAATATTAAAATATAATTATATAAAGAAGAAGTGTATCTTTAATAGTGATGGATGTTTTGTTATTCACCCTTCAGGCAGTTGAATCATGTCCATGTCAATCACTTTTTTTCCAAAAAGTCCAGAACATCAAACTCTCCTCCTCAAGGAAAATAATTTTAACATATATGACATAAACTGACTACATGACAACTTACTCCAACCCTGCAGCTCTGCGTTGCTGATACTATAATCTGCCTTTCTTCCAGTCACAGGTCTAATACTTGTATTTTCTTTCTTTGCTAATTATGATACATTGTCCTGAATGCCTTGCTACAAGATAAATTAATCCAAAGGGATAACGGAGTCTTTACCTTGTTCTTATAGCATAGTAATTGGCAACAGGCTGCTTTAGTTCCTAACGGAAACATGTCAATACATGATCGTATGTGTACCAGCATCTTCAGCGTGAAAGGCTGTTCTAATGAGGAAAAGAGGCAATGGTACGTGTTTTTTTCACAATCTAGTTTTTATTGTTGGGTAAAATGACAAGCGTGTTTTCTCTATATAAATAACAATCACATGGAGGAACATACAAGACATGGCTATATGGAGGTGAAAGCGGCGCGTGTGATCACAATGTGCTTAGGTACAGGATGTTGATAATGACAGCAGTGTGTTTTCATTTCTTAAAAAGGAGTGTGATTATTGGCTTGGATACTGAACAGAAGCTGCGTGAATCTGTACGTTGATGGGAAACTAATGGACTCACAGTCAGCCGCTATGTACAGAACATAAATAGAGAGAAAGGTCAGAGGTCATCGTTAGCGGTACAACTGGATTTAAAAGGTTGAAAAAAAAAACATGTAATGGGGGAACAAAAGGATCAAATTAAAGTCCAAGTATATACGAGTAAGATTTAACAGGAAAGAAAGACTTTATTTAATCTGTACACGTCAAAAGTCTGTACTAAATTTGAGATACAGTTGCCCATTGTGATTCACAGAGTCATAGAGTGCCAGGGTGAAAATGCATAGAAATGTGTCCAGCTAGGATTCATTGACTTGCCAGCTATGTACTACTGCAGGAGCATTCAGAAAGAGTTTCTTATATTCAAAGCTTATCCTCAAAGACCCTCTACACAATACAACCACAACTACCTTGCTCCCCAGTGTGCTAGCTCATCATTACTTCACATTAAAACATCCACTTGAAACATGCTGCCAAACAGAGCAGACAGTGTATGTTTTTCACAGTTCATTCTATTAAACTCTAAGATGCTTTTCTTTTTCTTTTCTTTTTTCTTTTTGGTCCAGGGATATTAAAGTTATGATAGGATTTTCTGCACGCAGAAGTGCTCTATTGACTCATTGCTAAGCAACGTTTTAAATTTCACAATGTGCAGTGTATAAAGCTGGTCCAACTTAACTAACTTTGCCACTGACTTTCATTTTTATGCTTTGGACTAAAGAAAGAAAAAAGATCTATCTATATAATTTCAAAACCTTCCAACGCTGGTTATAATTTCGGATCAAAGGTTACAGATCGCACAACCATAATGAACCACTCAGTCGCTCAGTCTGCACTTCAAACAGGATGGGATCACAGCAAGGGCTCATTTTAATTAGACTGAGTCGGCTGCATTGGATGGACAGATAGATGAGAAAAATAGATTTGCGAGGAACCGCGCTCACGACGAATGGAGGGGTCAAAGAAAGAGGTGTAGTCTGCAGTCACACTGGGAATAATTACGCTAATTCCACTGATGGAAGGGAATTTTCCTTGAAGGCACAGGAAAAAAGTTGGGGATGGGTGAACTCAAATTACAAGAGTTATCTTGACATATATAGTGTATATTTATATATCAACTTCTGCCAATTCACTTAAATATTACTTTTGTTCAGAGATTATCTATGACATTCCCACACTGAATACAATTGATTGTGAATAATAATGCAAAGTTGCACATATATACGGATTCATACCAATTGTCCTGAAAAAGATTACCAGCAAGCAACTTTATGTTGACTTAAACACTCAGTGGAAAAAAAAGGTTTTAACTTGGCTTTAAGACAAGATCAATCCTTCGCTCGTATTTTTATTTATTTTTTGAATTACAGTCCCTTTCAGTGGATTAACAAATGGTCAATTTGGTGTCTTAATCTGTGGTATTCACTATTGTGCTCCCACAAAATAAAGAATCTGCAACAGTACCTTTGAGGGAAAAAAAGCTCATTGGGTCTTTGTGTTATGACCTAAGACTCCCCAACCCACACCACCACATTGCCTTTGAGGACGTCAGTGATCTCACAGTTGAGCTTGCTGAGCCGTCCATCCAAGATGAAGAGGGACTCTCTGGATGGGGTCATAAGGTACTGTCCGAACAATTCGCTGCCGACCATTACCCTGTTCTTACTGCTCCATGGCCACTGGAATGACTTTGTGGCCTCTTTCAAGCTCTTAATCATTTTGACTTTGCCGGTGCTTAGCTCCACAAACAGAGCGTCAGTTTGACGGCCAGAACTGCCAAACACGTTGTACTGGTGGACTTCTGTGAAGGAGCGCTGGAAGGCCAGATCAGACAGGTGAAGGTTGGTGTGGATGTCAAAGGGCTCCTGGATCTCTCCTCGCTCTGATATTATCTGGATCCTCATCAGGCCGTCACCATCATCGACAGTGACCAAGTAGTGGCCGTCTGGAGATACGTAGGGAGTGCCGGTGATGTCACGGTTTTGGCTGATCACGCTATCTGTTACACTATCCAAGATAAGTTGGGGCTGCGTGGCGCCGGTGGAGTCAGGCCTGCAGTTCACAAAGTAGTAGCCACCGAGATGGGTGTAGGCTACAGACTTGGGGATGCAGTTGTACTCCCTTAAGCTGATGTTTTTCACATATGAAGTTGTCTCGAGGTCGATCTTGTGGAGAACAGGCTCATTTCGATGAAGGATGAGGCCGAATCTGTACACAAAACAGAAAAACAAAGAAAAAGATTGGTAAGATTTAATCAATAACACTTCTTGTAAAAAAAAAAAAAATCAGTCAAGTCAGTTGGTCCACCATTTCTATCCAATAGCTTAGAGATATTTTAGTATTTTTTAGATCAATTGCCTTGTGTACAGACATTCATGGTTCTCGGAGGATGAAGCCAACAGAGTTGAAGTTTAATATCGCACCACCCACAAGTCAATGTTTTTACTTATCCAGGTAAACATCATTGTGAAAAGAAAAAATGATGGCTATCCAGTGTTGTATGGTTTGTAGTGAAATGTGGTGCAGACATCTATGTTCAGTTCAGGATGAATGGAATAATAATCTTGGTTATTACTGTGGCTCCCTAAACCCATCTAGCGGCATCATCGGGTCACATTTTATTTAATTCTCCCCATCAGCCTGAGATATAAGATATTTAGTGCTAAGTGGCATGCTAGCACGCTGAACTTACATGGTGTACATGGTAATAATTGTATTTTAAAAATCGTCATGGTGGCACGCTGATGTTACTGAGGCTGTAGTTTCTTTCTCCAGAGCAACTAACAGTCACATTAATTAAATAAGGCACATGCAGTGATTTTACTTTGTGAGTGGTTAAAACAGCAGGAAGTCTCATAAATCCTGAGTCCAAGTCATTTTAAAAGGGTCATTTAATTATGCAGTCTGTCTGGAAATCCATTTTCCAATACTTTAATTCACGAATGTGCCCGTAAAGGATGTTGATTCCTTTTTGTTTCAAAGCACCATGTGGTTAAAAAAATATAAAAGCAGCACAAGCCACACATCAAGGGTCAAACTGAAAGAAGACATGTAAATCGGTCCATTTAACCTCTTCAACAGACACATTCTAGCCCTCGACAGTCTTCATAATTATTTTTTCCTCTAATAGAATTTTAGTAGTTTTATATGTGGGGCATTGATCAGTGAAAATGCTTGTCATTACAAAAACCCAAAGAATCTGTTAATGGCACATTACGTTTTAACAGCTGGACAGGGTAGAGGGGGAATATGCAAGGAGCTGACAGGCCTCAATTAAATGTGAATACCAGCTGATCGATGCTGACAGGCACTTCAATCTTGCCATCATTCATCATCTTTTATGCCATTCGAACACTAGGCTGTCTGTACCTGTGAACAGAAAATGGCTGTTTGAAAGCCATAGAGCACATTATCATCCGTGTGGAGGGAATCATTGATCCAGAGATTGTTTTGTCCACTGGGTCCAGCCACTGGAGCCATAACAGAACACATCTGTGTTTTCTTTTTTGATGGCTCATGGAGAAAAAAACTAAAACATCTTGCATACAAAATAAGAAAATATGATGTTAAACAATCTTTAATTTACTCTTTATGTAAAGTTGGAAAGACATGGGGATGGCTTCATACCACTTTTTAACCCAAACTAGTCGCTTTATTTTAGAGCCAACCCAGCCCAGTTTTATGACAGGTTGGTTGTCGTTTGACATTTAGTAACTGTCAGGACAATTTGGTGGATTTCTGGCATGTCAGAATGGCATGTTTTGGCTCAGCTGTCTTCCAGTTTGAAAAACTCTGCAATCATATTTTCCACATGTCAAAAGAGTCATTACAAACTGTAGTGAGCTTATTTTAATTTGTGCAACTGTAAATTTAAAGTGAACTTTGCTAAAAACAGCCTTATAAACATCTTCAAAGCAATCTGTGGCTCCACTGTTTATTGTGAAGGATCTCAAGTCAAGAAAATATAGTGTTTGTCAATCTGAAGGAATATTTTTAAACGTGCAAAATATAAGTTATATCCACATTTCTCTGTCCAGAACAAAATTATGTTAAATACAAGCAGCCAGTTTAGATTTGATTGTTCATAACCTGACAACTTTCACTGTTAATTTTCAACCTGCATTAATGATGGGCTATACGTAGTTATGTGTATGTGAGCAGCTAACGCAAACCAGTGCTGCTGAAATGTGTTTAATTTACAACAATGTTCAATGTGTCAGTCAAAACTGTAGAAGCCTCTTGGACGAGTTAAACGTCTTCACGGATCTACAACAAATCCAATTGCCCAAGATGTAGCATAGACAGTTTAATCTAAATGAGCTGCTAGATTTTGGACAATTTGTGGATATACTTATCTGTTCCCTTTAACACTTCATGGTTCATCATCCTTTGTGTTTGTTTTTTTGTGTGTGTTTTGAACATGTACTCAGTTTGTCAAATGACAATTCAATTGTTGTTTCTAACATTTTAAAATTCATAAAACCGTGACCGTGATCAATATTATCAGATTTACCTCCACTGGAAACTGAAAAAGTCAATTCACCTCAACCAGCATACGTTTATTTTATGACTCACTCTAGAAATTAGTCTTATTAAGTCTACAGATTTTTCCCTCTTCTAATTTAACAGATTGCAGAGTAGAGGTCTTGACTTTCCTGTCAAACCAATTAAATGCCTTTATGTGACTTTAAAGAGCTAAATTTGACACTAAGCACACTGGTTCTTGCTACGTCCCACGCACACATGTGTACTAAAAAACAACAACAAAAAAAAAAAAAACTCTAGACAGGTAGGTGTTTGGAGACATTTTAAAATGTTCTGTGCAGTTTCAACCTGAAGAAACATTTTTCTTTTCTCATCCGCTCGGAGACAGAGCTGATGATCAACAGACGAATATAACCACTGCCTGTCAAACACAGTTGAAATTGTTCTGCTGTGAATTGTATTCAATACTGTTACCGTTGTGACAGATCAATGGTTAGTGTGCACACACTGTGATATATTAGTAACATGTTTGGAAGCTAAAGGTCAATACTGCATTTATCCTGCAATGAAAAAAATATTTTCACCAGCAGCAAGATATTTTTTCATGTATGATAAATTAATAATCAGACATTGTTTGGCCTCAGTCGAATGTGAACACAGCTAGTTGCTTCGTTGGCAGACCCAGATTGCTTTCAGCCCAACTGACAGCTTCTGTTTGTCGTTTGTACCAATGATTAATGCATTAAAGAGTCTTCCTGGTTCTGCACAACAGAACTACTTCACACTGTATTATCTTATCTTCATGTCAATACTTTGACTTTTAGAAATGACTGGGTCTACACTTGTACCATACAATATGCTGTATGGTAAAAGATATCCTTAGCACAGCAATTCTTGTTCACCTATCCTCCAGCAAAAATACTGTACATCAAACCAATATTTCGCTTGGCTTATTTTGGCAAAGGGTAGTCTAGCATTCTATGGTAGATGTGGGCTAAAATAAGTCATGTTTTTTCTTTTCTTTTACTGTCATGCGGAGTTGCCTGACTGTAAGTCGATGGGTTTAATGAATGACATCGCCTAGAAGTTCCTGCTTACATTATAATAGGTGTTAAGGGAATCCCGTCTCTAAACAATCCCCGGAAGTTGCTGAATGTATGTTTGCTGTTTACACACCGCTCATGTTGCTAAATCGACTAATCAATGCTGTGTTCTTGCCAGCAGACAAATGGCGCGTGGGGATACTAGATAAAAAAAACAGCTGTCTGGATAAAAACACATCCATGCACATGTATAAACCTAAAGCTGCGTACTTCAGCTGTATATGACTTCATCACCGCTGTTACAAGCCTGACTAATGAGTATGAAACAAAACCACATGGAGAGCCAACAGTATCTTAATGTGCTACTTCCATCTGCTTTCAGTTAAATGTAGTAAATCAAATAATGAATTAAGTCTAAATCTGTCACAAAAAGCACCCACTGACTGAGCAGACCAAGCGGCAACCTCCATGACTGAAATGAAGACAGTTCCTCAGTTCCTCAAACGTCCACCTGAGGCTGGCTACAGAACGAGTCAATCAAAGTCCTCATATTAAAATGAGGCCAAGATGGCAATGACCAGAGCCACCACATTGAGCTCTTCAGAAACCTGTGGGTGATGTCACTGATACTACATCCATGTACTATACTGTCTATGAACAAAAGATTAGAAGCACAATGTAATTAGAATTTAAAATGAATAAACACAGAAATAAGTGAATACATATTGTAGCACTATTGTACTTTACCAAATTACTTTGTAAAAGTATTTATATTTTGCTGATAACTCCAGCAAAATGTACATATTATTACATTATTATTGAGCTATTATAAACTGATTATCATTTTTTACCAGTTACAGTTGGGCTAAATGACCATATTAGCAGTAAATCAACTTAAATTTGTCAGCTGTTACTGACTTTTTCATATTGTTAGTACAGTTTTAACTATCCCTTCAGTATGTATTAATCCATTTTCAGCAATTTAGCAAATCAATGATCAAATTTAAAAAAAATCAAAAATATTGAAATTACTTTTTTAACCTTAATTGTGTATTTAAAAAATGACCACTAGTGCAGAAACAAGAAAAATCAATTGGTCAGTCTTTGGAAAATTCATCAGCACTTCTGATTAGCAATATTTTCCAAACATTCTTTGCTGCTTTTGCATGTGGTGGCAATTTTCTGACATTTTCTGGACTAAACTAATTGCCAGACTAATTGATAATCAATCAAGTCAAGTTAGAGCTGCAATGATTAAATCAACAATTGACAGAAACACTAAGCAGCTGTCTTGTTAATGAATTTAGGTAAAAATGCTTGTAGCCTATAAAAATTTGATCGCAAATTAAGTGAGAAGTAGATGTAACAGGCATTTTTATGACTACATCATTATTAGAAAAAATAACATAACACTTGCTGTGGCCAGTCCACACAATTATTTTACAATTATATACTGTAGTAAGAAAACCTTTTGTCTATCTAGTGAGAGGTGCCACATGTGGAGTATTTAAAGGTAATTGTTGAGGTATTGTGTTTCACATTTTCCACATAAACAGCATTCGCAGTAAGAGACCCGGCAGCAGGAGTAACCTGCAGTAAGCTTCTTTTCAAAAGCATCCAAATGGTTGAGCAACTAGTTGGTAGAGATGGCAATTTTCAAACACCACATTGGAAATAGAAATGCGGCCACACTTTCCGGCAATCTGCCCTGCAGGTCTCAGTGGATCTAATTACAGCTGGGCTAGCAACCTCTACACACAATGCACACACACACTGGACTGCTTTCTCCTCCTCTACCGGGGGCCGTTAACATCCTGAAATCCTCCAGATCCTCCTGCCTGTTCCTGGCCTCTCTGTGACATTAGTCAGCGTTTGGGACTGGCTTTTCTCTGTTTACCTTAAGCCTGAGTTTGAAAACTGCCCATGACTAAAAACCACATCATTGCTTCAAGACACTCTGCATTCAGCATGTCTGTGCTTTGTTGTTGATCAACTGAAGTGTTAGGAAAGAGGTTAGGTGCCAACTGTCTCCCTCTGGCTATTGTCTGTAGCTTTATGCAGATATTTTATTTCATCTTAGTGAAAACACATAAATAATAAGTTCTAGTCCATCTGCACTAATGACTTGTATAATTAGTGTTATTGAAGAAGAATCAGCCTCTTTGACCCAGTGACACAAAGAGTCTCAGAGTCCACCAGTAATGAGGAAGCAGTAGCTGTGATTGAATCCCTCCTCTTTTTGATTTGCTTCTGATATTGTTAAAGAGAAAATGTCAGCAGCTACAAACATTACAGCTGACTGAGTCCACATGGCCTCTGTGTGTAGGTTTAAAGAATCTTTTTCTTTGAGGGGCGTACACGACCTTCACTGCATTCCAAATGAGGCCAAGCTGTTAAAGCTGCATCCTCTGCTTGGTTCAAATGATGGTCAACAGCGTTTACTTCTCATTCTGGATGCTTAGTATCAAAATCATACTGCCTATCCTTGTTTCAGTGGCATAGCTGGTAAAAACAATGTGCCCAAATGTTGATACCAATTCACTTCATATCACAGATGCATATCAAAAAATAAATGAGTCAGTATCTGTGTTGAGCTTCCCTGAATCATACATTATCTAGTTGTAGATTCAGAAACAGAAAAATAAAATTGCTGTTTTTGTTTGAGCCTATCCGTGTGATGCTTGGATACTAATGTGATTAACAGTGTGGTAATTAAGGGTTTAATCAAGGTTAACAATATACACACAAATCTGAAAAACAATTTTGATGATAGGTTAATTATATAAAAACAAACTGCTGCACATTCTCTGGTTTAACTTCTCAGATGTCATGACCTGCTGCTTTTCTGTTTAATATAGTTGCAAAGTGAGTATCACCTGGATTTGTGCTGTTTGATTTGGACAAATCAAGACAATAGAAAAGTCACCTTGAATTTTGGAATCTTGTGAAACAATTGTGGAACATTTTATACAGTTAAAGATTAACTCGTAATTAACGTAATCATTTCTAACTAAGATAATCACTAGTTGCAGACCTGTGGCCAAACAGGGCTTAAAGTGTCGCCACACCACAGACATATGATCAATGCTGTCGCTCTCTGTCACAACACAAAACGTTTCCACTGAGGAAGCCTTTGTCTCTCTGATCTAATTATCAGACTTCTGATAGCAAAACAATAGCATGTGGTGTGTTTCGCTAACTCAATAAGCCCTGCTGAGTCTACATGGGGAAATGGGCTGATTGGTTAGGAATAGCCTTGTTTGTCAAACAAACTTCCCGACAGCATATTGAAGTTTCTCATTTGTTTAAATCGATCAAACGTTTCTATTGTGATCAGTGTTTATTTCATCAATCCCTCCTGGCAGAATTACAAGACTGATCTTTTAATCCTAAAATGAAGTCAGTGGCTTTTTGGATTTATAAATTCAGATATGAAAAGTTAATTCCACAGCTGACGTAACGAGGGTTTATTTTTAGAACTATTCCAGGTGATTTGCCACGGTCCTGCGGTGCAGATGATAACCGGGCCTTTCTCCAAAAACCTCCATTACCACATTAACAGACAAACACACAGCCGCTCGCACACGAAATGCACATCCAAATCATTGTTGTAGTATTGGGTCGAGGGGAAAAAGAAGGGAATAAAACGCCAATGGGGTGAATTTAATTTGCAAATCAATTTGCATTAAGAGTGCTCTTGGATCATACTGGACGTACCTGATGTGGTTAATGATCAGGCTGGAGGCGGGAATGAAGAAGTCGTCCACCCTGTCGAAGCGCCTGCCGACCGGCTGTGTGTGAACGGTGTGGTGAGAGATTCTCCCACTGGCTTGATTGATCACCTGGTGAACACCAATGGAGACGGAGGTGGGTGTTAAACATGAGCTTGATAAATACACTCAAGGTTGCCGATTTCTCCTCATGTATGTCTCTCATACTTATTTGTAGCTTACAATCAAAATACGTGTATATTTTATTTCATTTTTTTATTCCATAAAAGCAGTTTCATTATTTTTGTCTTTGCATAGATTAGGGATTCATCTCTTCCCTTATTTCTGAGATGTTGGAGCTTCACAGTGGGAGGTGATGTGAGCTGTTGTCGCTGGTGTATAATACTGCTGCATGCATGGAGGCATGCAGATGTGTGTGTGTTTGTGTGTAGGCAGGGTTCACTTTGATTGTCCCACAATACACAAAGAAGATTGCCACAGACCAAACTCTGCATTATGAATTTCTGTGCAGGCGATGACGAGCACGATTGTCAGGCGGGTAAAAAAAACAAGACAAAGCTCGAGCTGAATCAAAAGAAGATGAAAGATACATTTTTTTTTTTTTTTTTTTATACACCACCTGTCAGTGTGGTACACGGTTTGCAATGTTTCTGTACATGAGCACACAGCATCTGAACTAAAACAATAATGACATCTAAGTGGTGACTTCCAGTTTTAGTTTGTTGTGTTGTTTACATCCATAATTAGGTGAACAGTGTAAGAATTCGAATGCGTTCATTGATATGACTTCACATAGAACAATAAATTGGCCTGCTGACATTAGAGACAGCAAACTAAAGATGTCTGACAGGACTAATTCCATCAGCAAAGATGTCATGTCAGGCGTTTAACTTTGCCAGTATGACTCAACATGTTATGTACTGATATGGCAAAAATTTCCATCACAATATATAATTTGGTAATGCTGCCATTTAGAAGAGTATCCTGATTGTGACTGAACCCTGTAGAGGTGTAGAGACCAGAGGATTCATTAGACCTCTAGTTTGTTCACGTAAAAATATTATAATATAATGCAAACATAGCTCGGTTTAGAATTAAAATGAAAAAAGTAAAAAGAACCTTGCAATGTATTTTGTGATCAGAGAATATATTAACTAACTGTGCAAACATGCCTTAACAAAACAATACAAATTAGTTTGCCTTATAACTTAACATATTTTGCACACCGTCTTAAATCTGTTCAGTGTCATGTTGTATTTTTGTCAACAATTTTCTCAGCTATGGAGGATAATGCAAGTTCACTTACAGCGAGCAGACTGACCATCATTACGATTGACTCCAGTGAAATATATCCTACAGTCTGTTTCATTACCTCCGCTTGTTTGAATAGACAGCAACAGAGAGAAAGAGGCACAACTCACTTTCATATCCCTTAATTTCACCAACGCTGTCTTTACCACCATTGTCAGCTCAAACAATTCTTTGGGGGAGGAGAGTGGTGTGTACTTTAATGTGCAAGCACAAGAACTGCACACTGATTTGCTGTTGACGTGTTTATTTCTGCTGTGTGATCACGTGATAGTTATTGACGAGACATAAAAACAGATGTATAAAATATCACATGGCAAGGAATGAAATAAGTCCTTGTCTGCTTTTAGTAGGGCCCAGCTTTTATTTGAGACTCGGCCATTATTTGGCTTTTATATGAGAGTTTGTCATATATCCATGTTGGTCTGTGTCAGCCGATAAGTGACATTAAACTGCCATACATTTCAAACAGCAAAATCTTTATTATTGGTTGATATATTATGAGTAGATTTTTTTGGGAGATCTGAATTTCAGGTCTGATTATAGATGTGACCACTCCACACTTCACCCTCACAGTCGATGTTTTTATTTTAAAGTCCGTATTCTGGAGTTCAGAGCCAAAACGACTGAAAATGTGTCACTGTCCAACTACTTTCACTAGACTCTAAGTGACTATTAATTACCCCTCATCAAGCAAGGCAAACAAATCAACTATTGAAGATCCCGGAGAGGCTGGTGTGATTAATGCCACATTCATGTCATACTGGAAGGAGGGGTCGAACAGGACAAGTTGGAGGAATTTTCGTTTAATTAGCTGCGATCTTCTTCCAGATGGTGATTATAAGGTTATTTACATTACACTGTTGGTGTGTCACGATGAAAATGTTCTACAACAAAAGTTCATTGTAGGTTGAATAAAGTGTGAATATAACTGATCAGTGTGTTTTTTTATGACCTTATTATGAAAAACTTTTCAAACTAGTTTTATGCAATCAGTGACCAGTAATCCGATCTAAAGCTGAAACAATTAGTTAATCAGTCACTATGAGTCATTTTTTATTTTAAGTCAGATTGGTAAAAGTGACTATTTCCTGGCTTTTATCAGTTTTTTTATAAAGTGAGTTTAACACTCTTGGACTAACCTTGGCTCAAACCCTGACAATATTGAATTCCTGGATCTCTGTGTGACTCATTCTCTGCCGTTCTATCATTTTACAAGGATCTCTACAGCAATAAATAACATTTGACTGTAATAAACAGTGAATTATGGACTTACTTGGAGGGTGGGGAAGTTCTTCTCCATGTCTCCCCAGCTGAGCAGCCACACCTGGTCGTGAGATTTGTCATAGTGAAGCTTTACAGGATAAGGGTCGGTGCTGACCGTCTGCAAGGGGACACACACAACCAGGACTTTGAATAGACAGCGTGGCCTCAGAATAACAATTCAAAGCAATCAACTTTGCTTTTGAAGAGATCCCTCTTTGATGCGCAGCGGTAATGCTTTTGAAAAGTTTTCCTGCAGACTAATGCATCGGCAGTGGACAGGAGCAAGGCTTCTTTTAACAAGGTGGACTGGAGGTGTGTTTTTATGTATATGGTGTTTTTGTGTGTGTGTGTGTGTGTGTGTGTGTGTGTGTGTGTTAGAGCTGCATTTCAAATCAAGTGGTGACAGACACAATTGCTTTACCACACCGAAGTAATTGCTTTCAGTCTTTATCCGTTTCCTTGACACTCGCGGCAATATTCCATGTCAGAACAACAGATGAGTTGTATGTGACAGAAAAGCGCTCCTCATGCATTATGTCCACCTGTGAGTGCAGATAGGCAGCCAGCTCAAAGGGAATAGAGAAAGCACTGGGGAGAAGAATGCACGCAGTAGCTACACCCACCTAACAGCAGCGAGAAAAAGCAATCACTTTTTTTTTCAGGAAAATTATTGCTACCCTGTATTCCCACAATCCCTTTTGACTGCAGCTTACTTTCTATACTATTTATTTTGCCATGGAGCCCTAATAGTATTGTTTACCTAGGCAAAATATATATTGTTTCACTGCAAGAGCAAACAGCTCCTGAGAGAGTTATTGCAAATAAGATGAGAATATCTGTTGAATCCTAACTAATCTCTGAGCTTGTAGTCATTGGAGGAAACAGGTGTTCGTGTTGTTCTTTTGCTTTTGACTAACAACTTCTTTCTGGCTGGGGAAGATTATTGAGATCCTCAGCCAATATGGCCGCATAAACTCTAGCGCTGACTGCAGATGTCAGAGATGAAGCGTGGAAAACATTACAGCAGCTTTAAACATTTATGTGTGTGCACTCTGCTATTAATTGGCTATAACATGCGAAACACATTCTGCTCATTAAAAAGTCTTCACTGAGTATTTAATTGGTAACAAATTTCAAAATGCAATTTGCTGATATTATTACTTTATGCACGTCAATCATATTAATGACTCAATGAGAAAATGATGAGCAGGGAAACCAAAACCAGAACTTGTCTCTCTTACTACTCATGACGGGTTCAGGTAGTTAATTAACAGCTGCTAATATAATGCAATGAAGAGAAACCTCCAGGCGCCTGAATAATGAGCTCGTGGCAGTCTCAGGTACACCAACCTGCTTACTGGCATGTCCCCGAGAGTCTTGTGAGCTGTAAACAGCCATCACGGTGTCAAAAACATCTGCAGGGATCAGAGCAACCCTGGATTAACCTGACACACCCAAAAAACCCACTGACACCAATGATTTAACTCAACACGGCGTGCAAGAAATGTGCTGAATGTTGTCAAGTAGGAGCTACGCTACTTCCTGAGGCGGCCTCGCAAAAATAAAATTCCCTCAGGAAAATAAATGGTGCTGCTGCACAGTGGCACATGTATTTGAGGCATTGCCTCTTACTCCATCTGCGAGTAAAACTGCAGGGTTGCCATGTTACAATATCTATGAAGGGTTGCCAGGTTACAGTTACCATGAAGAGGTGGGTCTCAGGGTTACTTGGTCACCACATCAGTGTGGCAGTTAAGTGTAGGTCTTGACTGTTGCACTGTTGACTGTATTGAATGGGTTGGGTCAGAGGTTTAAGCTGAAGGTGAGGAAGCTGATCTCAAAGCTGAAAAAAGGAGCTCTTTAGAATGTTAGTGCAAAGTGGAACGGAGCAGGGGTGATGCACTGCAAAGGCTCGGGACAAGTGAGAGAAACCTAGAAGATGTAGAAAAATCTGACACATGGAATCTGTTTTCAAGCTAGGCGTGGGATTTGTCTTTTGAATTTCTTTATGAAATCTAGTCCAGGTTTAACAACATTTGCAAGCAGCTAAAATGATACATAATTAAAAGGATTGAGACATGTAAACAGCTCCTGTTCACTGAGAAGTCAAACGGTTTTCAGTGATTAATTTAACAACTTGTGGCTGCAATCTGAAAATGAGATAAGCAGCACAAGACATGAGATGATGATTATATGTGGAATCGGACACATCCGGCTGACACATACAAATAACAGGTGTAACCTCGGCTCAAGTAGCTTGTCAAAAATAAGGTGTCAAACACTGGAGGTCCTGACTCAAAACTTAAAATATTGATATGACATCCATGACAGTTTCACTCACAAACAGCAACATCGTTTTTCTAGAGAGGTTTCAGCACTTTGTTTGTCCTGTCGAACTGCTAAAACACACATTTCACTCCTGGTCAAAGAGAGGTGTTTGTTCTTCCTCACTAATGATCCTGGGTTGAGTATAGATAGTAGCTTGCAGAGAGCACTCCAGTTTGTTACATCTGATGTAATCTACTGCTGGTGACATACAGATGACAAATATTAAAACAACATATAGTGTCAGTAAGGTGTTGTACCACCACGAAAAGGACATTCCCTGATTTCATTAGTTTTCTAACGGTGGTGGAGAGTGCTGTTAAACTGCTGTCAGAATCTCCCACAGAGATGTGGTAATTTTGAGGGCTGTAGCTAATGATTCACATTTTCATACTCATAAAACCATTGAGTGAGCCCCATGCGATGCAAAAATTAGTCCTGTTGAACCAAAAAAATTTGATTTTCTTTTTTTTTTGTTTTTTGTTTTTCCCAGATTTGTTCGTTATGGAGCTAAGCAAAAATGAAACTGTAATGTTGCCACCTGATGTAACATGAAACTGGCTGTTTGAAGCCAACCTTAAATCGAACCGTACCAACGTTGGCCCTTGGTTTGGCTCTGTTGCCTTCTGACAGGGCAAACTTACTCCCACCCACATTATAGATAGCATGTTAATGTTTACATCATTATTTAAATCACTGACATACTGAAGCGTGATTCTGAGTCAACTGCTGTTAAACATATCTTGCATGCAGCTTGTGCAGATGTTGAACTGAAGATGAGAAAACTGATCTTGAGCTCATCTGGGCCATTCTCAGCTCACCACAGCACAGCACAGCACAGCACAGCACAGCACAGCACTCACTCTCGTCTATTAGTATCCTATTAAATTATTACTCAAGTAGAATATTTTAGGTCTGAGCATATTTGATGCACAGGCTGCTTTCTGGACAGAGTTGGAGCACATAGTCCAATGTTCTCAAATAATTGAGGATCTGGATTGATTCTGAAGGACGTCGTATTGTATCAAACTGTTTCTTGAGTCGAAAGGAACAATTTAATAAAAAAAATGTGTCCTCCCTTCAACAAAATCAATCATAGAAAATACCATATGTGGTAATGATTTATCGAAGGTTCTTGGGAAATATGTTGTGTTCAATCAATGTGGGAACATTTGATGTTTTTTTTCTGTGTACCTGTTTGACAAAATAAGTGAAAGAGAAGGGGGAAAAAAATTCAACCTTGAGGGTGTTTGGCAAAGATTTTCAGTTCATTTTTTTTTTTTACTCTCCTCTGCTCCGTGTGAAATTGTTAACCCCTCTCACATCATACATTATTGTCGCTGGCAGAATAGACATGAACCCGTTTTTCCAATTTAGCCTGAAAACTACCTGGACAGCCTTCTGAGACTGGATGTCAACTATGAGCACTCGATCCAAGGTTGGTTGTGTCACATAAATAAACTTGTCCTTGATGTTGACCGCTGATGACCACACACACCTCTGAACCTCTTCTCCTGGTGAGGTGGGGCACACCTCCTCCTGGAAAAAAACAAAAGCACACACATGCAGTCACGGTTAACTAATTGTTTTTCATATCAGAAGGAAATAGTCATTAAAACACAATTATCCTCATCCAGTCGTTATTCTGTGTTGTTTACTTCTTGCAGTCTTATCACCCTGCTGATGTGACTTGTGTTATCTTGACAACTTAGATAAATGAGCTGGAAAAAAAATCTCTGTAATTGCCATACGAAATCCACAGAACAAAGGCTGCATGATCTGCGGCTGTACAGCTCCCAGTCCTGGCAGCTCTCTTCTGTCCTGGCCAATGGGAACCTTAACCGGCCTTCTGTCTCTGGAGCTTTCCTCCCCTTCGCTCCCTCCCCGACCCTTCAAGCCTCCAGGCTCTGCCCAGTCATCTGTTTCAGACTGTGTGGGACGATTTAGGGAGCTGCTGGCCAGCAAGGATGAATGAAGGGCTCCGGCATGATGGGATGAACTCTTTCTCCCATATTTACAACCACAGAGGCAGCCCATGACAGGTGCCTTCCCACAGGCCAACTTCTTTCAGTTAGAGAGGCATTAGGTAATGCATGTACTTCATTGAACTCTATCAGGGATGAGGGGGAGCTGCGGCATCCCTGACAGAATTTATTTCATCTCTACTCCAGCGCACCACTCATCCTGTCCCCTGTATTTTATGTGTAGAAAAGCAGGTTAATTTGGGTAGACATGCAACAGTAAAATCTAGTAAAAGGTTGTTTCATGATGCAGAATGCTAAAATAACGACAGCGCTACGGCATTTTATCTCACTTTCCGTATCCAGTTGCAGCACCATCTGTTAGCGTTTTCGATCTAAAACAGGTTGGAAAGTCAGTTTTTAAAAGCCAGAAATCCCTGCACTTGCTGAAGTAATCGTTGAGTCATTGGTATTGAACCCTGGAAAGGCCCTGCAGACCCACAGCATGGTCATTTTGTGGTACAGTGCTGTAAATATCTAACTTATTGCACCTTTAAGAGGTGAGAAATCGAACATCTGATGCCCAGCCGAGGGTGTGAATGGAGGCGGCTGTAATCCTCCCTGTGTTTGTGTGTTGCATATGTCTGTATGCGTGTGGGAGCATTGAATGTATGTGACTTATGTGCTAACTGACAGCTTCTAAAGACTGCAGATATGTTTTTTTCTCTTTATTATGTAAATGCCTACACTCTCCGGATAGAGAACGGTATATACTTTTCATGGATTCACTAAAACCCTTACTGCATAGAACACTGCAGCACGACACAAAGAATACTGTACTGTACTGTTTCTCTTCAACGGAAACTATTAAAAAAATACCACTGCAAAAAGGATTTTTACTCTTTTCACTTGTGAACGTGGATGATGGCATTTAAAGAGCTGTGTTGAGAAATATGAGCGCTCGGATACTCCCCAGTTAAGCCACTGGATGATTTGTAGAGCTAATATATTTATGACACGACGTCCACCGTCTGTGGGGAGGAAAACTGCAGAAAACAGTGAAGCGGCAACATCCAAAGTGTCAAAAACAAGGAACTTTACAGGAAAGCCGCAGCAGCATGCACATTTCTGTTCTCTCAAGGTTTCTCCAAGATTCCGAGACAGCATTTTTTCAAATGGTAGATAACTCAACTGGAATTTAACCTTTTTTCCACCTAATAACATCACATCTTCATTCACCATCATATACACATGAGGCTCGCTGTTTACAGATTCAACAGATTTTCTCCTTGCTTCCCTAAAGTTGAATCTCTGGCTGTGCCAACAACATTACAGTTTACAGTAAATAAGGCCGTCTGGGGAAAAAAAGAGCTCAGAAAATGTTTCTGGTGAAAGTGAGGTGAAAAATGAAGAGGGAGTGCAAATGAGCTGTTGAATATGTAGCCGAATCCCTTTTGGTACGTGCAACAATGCCTTACAAATAGAATAAAGAAGATTTCATTTTGATTTAATCAAGTTGTACCTATTTATTTATGATGTAAATAAATTAATATAGAATAATATTGTTATTATGTTTTTTAATACAAAGAGTTGTGTATGCATGGTACAATGCCAATAAATACCCATAACACCCTCTCTATGTTGAACTAATGAAACATCATTTAACAACACAGCACTACACTGATGCATGTTTTTATTCTTATTTATTGTATTTTGCATCTGTTCCTTATCATTTCTTTTACATAGTTCTGTCACTGTGAACATTTTCACACGGATACAAATAAGGAGCCACCTACCAGTACTCGACACAATACTGTGGCAGTGTGAAACGTGGATGATGCATTTCAGAGGTTTCTATTGGAGGCAAAATAAACATAACTGGACTGACTCTACTACAATTGGACATCATGGTGTTTTCCAAGATGCTGTGTGTACCACAGTAAAACCTTCTTTATAGTTGATAAGGATAATGGATAGGCTGTGCAATTACCATAAACAAATCAATCAATGCTCCTCCTGCGATGGAGAAAACGTGAGCACCATGCTGGGAGCTGCCTTATGTGCTCACACAGCCCTCCCCAATGACAGCACTGGCTTGATATCCTAATACAAACACACATCTCAGAGGAATGCTCGGCTGATTGTTGTGAATTCATGCCGTCGCTTTATGTGCAACAGCTATCCAATAAGCACAGGGGTCCAGGATGAAAGGCGGCTCAGAGGAAATCGTCCATTTGAGAACACATGTAAAGCTAACAGGTATCTATCAGCAACCCGCTTTGAATATTTTGCTGCTTGAGAGCTTTAGTGATAAACGGTACCTCAGCAGGGGTTGCTGGGTGTAAAGAGTCCGCTGAGAGGTGAAACCCGCTCTGACTGCATGTGGTTTGTCACTGGACTAAATTAAACAGACTAGCTCGACACTGTAAGGTGTCCACTGGGCACCGTTTTCTGTAGCTAGCAGTATAACCTAGAAGAACATGTGTGACTATCAATAATCGCTTTAGAACTGCACTAATCAATATTGTGTGTTAACAACAGAAATATATACTATGTGTAATATCCAAACAGACATACATCTCACCCCACCTCAACTCTAGCGAGCACCTTTAAGGTCATTATTTTCATTTTATGGTGCACAACTTTACTGTGGTTCAGTCTGAACCCTCTCATCTGCACAGTTTCCAGCATCAACAGGAAGCGGTCTTCAGTAGAAAATATCTGATAAACCTACTATACAGCCAGATATGGTCTCTTTTAACAGAACATTGAACTATAGGACATAAACACGAAATAAGCACGCCTCCAGATAAATGCTAATGTTGTCTTTGTCTGCTGGTTGTATAACAAGTGTGCGGTTACATCTTTATAATGCGATACGTCTTTATTGTGTATAAAGCTTTTTGTACTGCCCTTTATGGCCACATAATAAAGATAAAAAAAAACTATTAATGTAGATTTTAAGTGTCTCCAAACACATTTAAACAACTTTGAATACTTTTCATACATACATTTATAGTTCCATGTGTTTGATGTTGGTCTGTTACTTTAATTCAGTTTTCTCTGTGTTCTATAATGTATATAGTATATATATATATAGAAGGACAATAGAGAGAGAAAGCAGCACTCTTTTTCCTTTTGTAGGATCAGACGATGACATTACTATTCATCATGCAGGTGCTCTAGCTCGAACATATAATTCTGGGTGCATATCATATCTAAGCTGGTGGTATAGTGGTTGGAGCTCGTGTCCTCTAAATTTACAAGTGCAACAGCAAAGCCTTTTCTCGAGCAGAACACTGAGCCTTCATCTGCTTGGCTGCATTTGAATAAGAATCTCAGCCAAATCCCAGTACAAACTATATTGACTGCTAATGATTGATTTTAGTACCTGGGTCAGGATGCTTAAAGTGTTGCTTGTTAAAGCCAGCAAATATTAAATCAGAGTCCTGTATTACCACTTTTTTTGCAATTTCAAAACTCTTTTCATCCACAGCGTGTGTGTGAGTTCAGCGTGAAAGCATTAGCATCATAAATGTTTTAGTATTTATTGCTTCGTGTTATAAAGGTTGTGATTTATGCCTGACAAAGACTTCCAACACTGTTTATATTTTATCACATGAGGGAATCTTGTCAAAGAACCAGATAATCTAATAAAACAGATGTGTAAAAGGAACACTCAATCGTCATTTGAAGTTGTGTTTCTGGCCATCTGACTACATCTCCTTTGGCTCTGTTTTTGCTCTTCTGAGAAAAATATATTTTGCTAAATGTTTGTTTACCAGCCACCAGCTTTTTTTTTTTTTTGTCTGTCTGTTGTTTTGGTGCTGAAGGCCAGGAGGCATACAGTGCTTCCTTTCTCCTGCTATCTGCTTCTGATGGAAATGAGTTAGGACTGCTTTACGGTGTTAATTTTAGGACATCCTCAGATCTTAGACTCAGGTGTCAGACTCAAACAAAAAGGCATCAGAGTCGCCTAAAAGTCACTCAGTCTCAGAAAAACCTTTGTCATTTTCATCCAAAACGGCCTCAACCTGACACAAAACAGCATCATCCGAAACGGCCTCATCCTCACATGAACCAAGCAACGAATGCGAAACCGAAACCGCACGTCTCGTCAGTCAACTTAACACACAAAATCATAGCTGGTTCCTAGTCTTCTAGCAAATTCACGTGGATTGCTGAGAATAGCTACAATAATAATATACTGAGATCTGAGGACATCCTAAAATGAACACCGTACTGCTTGATTATAGCAAAAATCATAATCACAATTATTCTGATGGAAACATCACATATTCAGTGGAAAGGATAGGAAAGAATAGAAAGAGCACCAATGTAAATGAAACAAGTGTGCATCATTAATCGATCAATCGTCCTAAACCTGATAAAACAAGGTTACTGTTTTATAAGTGCTCTTATATAATACATGTAATAATACACATTGATAACCAAACCATTTAACTATTGTTAAATTATCCAGGAGACTGTTTTCTGTGTTGAGTAACACTGAGGGTAATATTAAAAGAAAACTGTCAAACAGGAAAAATCAGCAGCTCTCAACTCCTCGCAGTGCTGCACTACATAGTAAAGATGCTCTGTGACAATAGTCAGGTCCAAGTGCTCCTCCTCACAGCTTCAACTCACACAGATGGTTGGGATGGTCGAGACCAGCTCAGAATGAATCATCATAAAACTGAGTCACCATTTAAAAAAAAAACAGAATGTTGCTTTTGCACGACTACTCACCTGCAGAGCCAGCAGCTTCTCGCTGGGTTTAATGTGCCGTTGTATTTCACATGCCACGGGTTGAATAACTTTAATCCCATCTTCATAGAACACATAGAACATGTTGCCAATGCCAAGACCTGGAGAGACAGCAAGAACAGTCCTGTTACAGTGCATACCTAAAATAGCTGATGAGATTGCACAGCAGTATGAACATTTGTCACAGAAATAAGCCCATAACATTGCTATCTATTTTCAAAGCATCAAATCATTTAATCCTTCTCACCACAGTTCAGTAACCCTATTACAAAAATTCAATTAACTCAGTTTAATGAATGCTATATTGAGGCAGAAGCAGTCTAGACGTACCTTCTTCTCGCCACAAAATGTTTGCCACTGTGAGGGAGAAAAAGAGGAAAGAATGGTTGGAAATCAATACAAGAATCAATAAGTTCCCTTTGTGGGAGTTAACACCCAAACACTAAGTCCTATTGAGGCAAACAGGAAAGCAGACCGCATGAAAGTTTTATGGAAACCGTCTCTCTGACACCTAGTGCAACAAATAATCAATAGAGCCCTCTGCTTGGAAATAATTTGATACCAAACACTGGAAAATGGAGTGCAGTCAACAAACTACAAGTACTGTAAAACAGTTTATGATTTTGGATGCTGCAGCTGCTTATGTGGAGAGATGTGAAATTCTAGTCTGAAGAATAAAATCTCAGACATCAGATCATCATCCCTCGATATGAGTTTTATGGTTAAGCCGCCTTAGACACCCATGAGTAGTCTACAGGTTTCAGACCCAGATGATAATCATAAGTCATTAGGAGGGATTAGTGTGCTCTTTCTTCAGTGGCAAAACCAGCTTTGGCTCCTATAACAGGTAATTTCTCATTAAATTCACTTAACTGTCAGTAATGACACGGAATGTAGAATAAAAGCCACAAAATACCCTGAGTGCTTTAATGGACGACCTAAAACAGACCAGCTGTTGGGTTTCATAGCAGGCACTGGGCACTTTGAGAGGAAAGTCATTACTTAAAATTACATGACTGAAGAATAATGTGATAAGGAGAGAATCTAAAGACATTATAAACTTATTTTACATGCAAATATCAGAGCATCTTCTGCTAAATCATTCTCATCCTCCAGCCCACCAGCAGCCCTATTCTCCCACACTACCTTTTTATTTGTGACCTTCTCTCTCATTGTTCATCTGTCCCCCGGTCTTCCCTCTGCTTCCACCCCATCTTCCATTTTCAGGCATTTTCAGTCTACAAACCAATCTCCAGTCCAATTCACATCCGATTCTAATCTCGCTTCTATTGCAATGCTCATTCCACAGCCTCTTGCTCGGGTGGACAGATGCAGAGAAAGAAAAGGGGGGGAGACAAAGCCAATGAGACACCACTATGCCGTTAGTCAGCCTTAATCTTTCAAAAGTGCTTTGTCAAGTGTTTCCTGCGCACTCTTGCATACCTTTTAGCTTATTAAAAGTTACACAAAGGGAGTGGGGTCTATAGCTAGAGGGACGGGAGAAGGAGGACAGGAAGGACAAAACAAAGCGGAAAACAATACAATTTATTTGAGATGTGCCAAAAATGGAAAATGAAGAAAATGGAAAAGAGGAGTTGAGATGAGATCTTGTGTGCCCTGGTCTTTTCCAATAGCCCACAGTATTGATGCTATTCATCACTTGGCAGAAAGACTGTGGCTGTTGTGCGCATACAAGGAGCCCATACATCAACTTCATCATCCATATAACAAAACAAACTGGCTGCCACTGTAGGCGGTGAGTTCAGTCTTTCTGGTCGTAATAACTGTGTTTCCACTGGGCCCCAAACACTGGGAATGCCACGCTCACCAGCCAGCCTGGACTCTGCAGTTCCTCCCCATCAGCAAGGTTACATAAATTCAATTTGTTTACGAAAGCACGCTGCTGCGACAGTGGGCCAAACAGCCTGTGGTGTTCACCACGGCGGCATGGTGGAAGACAGCACATACATAATATAGGTAGAGTAATTGGGTCACAGTAGACAGAAATGCAAAATTTAACTTAGGAAGACTGCCTTGGGTGTGCAGGGTGTGCTACTCTTTCCAGAGATTATCCCGGTTTCCTGGAAACATTGACCCCTGCAGTAACTTCTACTTTAATTATAAGCAATACACAAATACTTTATCACTGATAAACCGCAATTGTGAAAAGCCCAGTGCCCACTTCTTCCTTTAAGCAGTAACAATGAGGAAATGCCACCGAAAGAGAAAATAAATAAATGTCCTCCTCTTTCTTTTTGCATGCTTTCTGCATTGATACAAAATAAATATCCTTTCAGTGCAGTAATTGATAACATGCAGGTCAGGTCCACCACATACCCATTACTGCAGCTACGCCAAAAAGACTTTAGATGTACCTGCCAAACATCCACTTACAGTACACCAGGCCTGGGTTAAGATGCCTCAGCACCCACTGCTTTTGGTTCTTAGGCAGAGCCTGTAAACAGAAATGTGTCTTTATCATCGGTGCTGGTACTAGTCTCTCTAATTCTGCTCTCTTAGTGTTTTACCTTTTTTACAATACTTTTCCTTTCTTTCTAATTCTAATTCTAACTCTATTCTAATGACAGTCGATACAGTCAGGGAGAAACGACGGAGATGTTTTGTGTTTGATTCAAAATGGCCACCAACTGATGGTGGCTTGGCCTTTCTTGTGTTTAAGTGAACGCTGATGAAAAATATCAGTTTCATCCATTTGTGCTTTTCTCTTTGCTTCTTCACTCAGCACAGCACACAGTTATGACTGAGGTAGTGATCAAAAAGTATTTCAGCTTTTATATTTTGCTCAGCCATTTTTCAGCCAAATTTTTTTTTTTTGCTCTGTGGCTTTTAGCAACTCTGTGCTTCACACATTCAAGGGCGCTTGAAGATTGAGAGCTAACATCAACAGCAGGTCCCTGGCAGTACTACTTACAGTCAGGTAGACGGTACAAGAAAGGTTTTAATTTAACAAGACTGGCTGCACTAGAATTAGAGCTGAAAGCCTTTAAGGGATTGAAGGTTGTATCATCTCCTAAAGAGGAAAAGTATTCAAAAGACATAATCATTGGAAGAAAAAAAAATCCCAAAACAATTTACTGGCGAAAGCTTGAAAAATAAAAGTGCTCATTAAAAATAAAAACTGCAATGGGAAACATGGAGACACACATATCTGTCTGTGCAATGAATATAAACCACCTACAGTGATGAGAAAGCTAGATTTTACTTACTATCTTATCAAATTTACAATGTTTTGTTTAATGATTTATATCTAATATATGACATATAATGTTTGTAAAATCACCTAGGGTGAAAACTGTATAACCTTTTTGTTCAGTTTTACATACTAATGTAAATCACTTAAATAATTAATTATACATTCTTTTTATTTTGTTTTTGTGCCCTCTGGTCTTTGTTTTGAATCTACTTAATGAAACGATAAGTATACTTTTTAGTATTATAATGCACCATCAGAAATATTCTGAAATGAATATTACACTCTTCATTTAAGAAAGCTTTTAGCCATGAAACCCAGTCGACAGGCAGCAGACTGCTGACACTGTGGATAGCGTTACTGCTGGGTTAGAGCTACTTGTTGCTGACAGTGTGTCCAACACTGTGTGAAAGCCCAGTGTGATGGGGAGGGACACCGCTGATGGTTACATGAAAGCTATTTTTTCACAAGCTGATCTTCTCTTTTCAGAGAATATGAAGCAGACAGCATGAAGGCCCATGCAGAATATAACAGCTTTGTGAAAACTCCGGTGTGGAGCTGTGGTTCTCTGTGGTGCCACTGAGCCCCGGGAGATTGCAAAGCTTTGTTCCAACCAATCACTTCACCAGTGGATTTCACTGATTAGATCTTCCTCTCTGTCTGAATCTGTGAAATCAACAGTTTGATTGAAACAAAAGCCTAAACTAAAAAAGCAAAAATGTTTGAGAAATGCTGTAAGGAGTGTGAAAACAAGACATTGAGGTATGAGGAAGATGGCACTGAGTAGACTAGAGAGAGCACAGGAAAGTGTATAGAGCAAAGTCTATAAAATAGAGACCATAAAAAGGTTGGAAAAGGGCAATAAAGGGGATTTATTAGGGTGAAATACCATGACTAGTCTTTGAGAGGAGTGAGAGGGTTATTCATCAAAAAACAGTGATCCGACAGTTACTTGCCATGTTCTACACTTCACAATATATTTGTCTGCATCATTGTGTCATGTTTTTATAGCGGAGAAAATCATGTCGATAGGATGAAATGATCTCACACTGGTTTCCTTGTTTCTGGCCTCTGATTGAAATTCTACAAACAACTCAATTTATATTGGAAATAATCTTGGTAACAGATGCGATGTAAATTGTCTGCAAATACTCAGCACGCTAAACAAAACAGCGACAAGGTAACAGAAACAATATATCAGAGACAGATCTTCTACAGAAACCAGTGGAAAAATGTCTCGAAGAAGTCGTGAGTTCTGAGCGGAGATGTTTTTTGTTGAAGTGAAGAAAACATAATATGGAGTCAAATATGGGAAAATGTTCGAGCTGGAGCTGTGACTAGACTAGACTAGGCCAGACCAGACTAGACTAGAGGAGAATATGAAGCCGGAATGTACAGATCGGCAGTACTATACTCACCTCTTGACCTGATGCTTAATGTATGTTATATCATTTGCGAAAAAGGCTACAGTGTAGGGTAGCCTGAACTGGGAGTCCGAGAGTCAACGGTGCTGGTGACCTGTTGGCCCGCTATTTCTTTGAAAATAAGTTTGTAGAACAAGCTTATCCTTTTACTACCTCCTTCAGCTCATTGCCTTTTTGTTTTCTTTTTTTCATCATCACTGTGTGTATCCAAAAATAAATTTTATTTATTTATATCTATGTTACATTAACCTTAGTTAACCAGTCACTATTAGCCCATCAAAATATTTCAGCAGCTATGAGCACAGATATGTCTAACACAAACCATAAATTAGTTTCGAAATCTTATTAAAGTATTAATTATATGCAAGGGTTCAACAGTAATGCTTACAGCTCAGTGCCCACAAATAACATAGCAGTGCTGCTGCAATGTTATGTCCTCTATGCTAATTACCTTTCTAATGAGAACCAGTTAAGAGTGAAATGGCCATAGAGTCAAACTTTAGTCTTACACAACCTACAAAATAACAATAACTGCTCAGTACATAAGATACCGAACTAGTATAAATTACGTTATTTGTATATAATTCATAGACAAAGACAATAAGAACAAACAAGGAATCTTCCTTAGATCAGTCACTGAAAGCCATAAATAACACTAAAAATAATGCAGAATGATTCTACCTGGACCGAGGAGGTCATGAGCCTGTCAGCAGGACAGGAGTTGCACTGTTTTCATGAAACTTGGAAAGGTGTAGCATGAGCCAAGGAATAGTCCATTACATTCTGGAGCAGATCAAAACCAATACCAACACAACAAGTATGGCAAAACGAACTGCATTAATCAGACATGCTCAAACCTGTCATAAAGTGTCTATCATATCCCACTAGACATTTCATTATTTAAAAACTTCAGAAATGCAGGAACAATAGCGGACCTTTCAATTTAAATGACATGAGTCTGTTGGGGAGGATTCATTGTTTCAGTGGACTGACAGACAATTATTAGAATTGTTGTATCTGAGGAAAAGTCAAGTTGATGTCAGAGTAATGCATCTGAACTGAGTTAAGTTCATATTATGATCAAGACACTGTATATGCTATTAAATGTCCTCACTCTGTTCTACTTTCTTTATTTGATCCAGAAGGGTACTTACAGCTAAAGAGGAAAAAGGGACATAGGCTTGTGCCAGTACAGACACTATACAGCGCTCTTCAGGTCCCTGAGAGTAGGCCTGAAGTGCAGCATAATGTAGAGACTTAAAGTGGAGGGACAAAAGCAACAAACGCTCGTTCTGAGCCTTGCAGATCCTCTGACATTGCAGAAATAATTGGCACATTGTGAAGGGCAGATATTTATGCCAGTTTAGCAGCAGACTGTCAGAGATGGATGGCGCTGCTGGTGACAGACTGTGTGTGAAAGAGATCTCAGAATAGTGACTGCTCAGGTTTTCCCAAACAACGAAGCGCTTGGGTAAATTTGAGAGAAAAACAATTCACTTTAGTGCTGTGTCTGTGAAGAGAAGGTTCTGACCTTCAAGCTCCTCAGTGGTGAAATCATCTATAGGAGACCATTCATGCCTCACTCATGAATCTCTCATCTTTTTTCAGTTCATCTCCGGCTTAATACCTTATTCAGCCCTTTGACAACTGACTTTGTGATTCAGCTTTCTCTCTCTTATCCGTGTGTCTGATTGAGAAAGTCAAGGCAGGTCATAAACATAATGCTTTCACAGAATGAGACCATAGATGAGGTCAGATTTCTAAAAGCATAATCACAACGTGACATTCCAGTCTGTGTCTGTTTCAGATCAATGCTATTCAATTAAGTGTAGTCTGGTGCCACTACATGCCTACCAAGCATCTCAACTTCTGTGGGATCATAGTGTGAAACTCATGGGTTGAAAGCATCCTTGAAGCTACTTAAAGGCAAATGCCACTCGTTTTATTAATGTGGATATCTCTGATTTGAGACAGTTAAGTCAGCTCTTGTGAACATCGAGTGCGTATTGCAAAAGCTGGAAAAGGGAAAGTGACAGGGAGGAACAAAATAGACACAAATATGCTGAACATGTTCTGACAAACGAATGTAGTTAAAAAACATATTTATTCATTTATTTGATGTTTTTATTCTTATAAATACATCTGTTTACTGTATCTTGTGGTATGATAGATTTGGGGATTTACCTTTGAAATGCTTAAACTTATGTGTTATGTTAGACATGATTAAGTTTAGATATGTTTGGGTTTTGGTGTAGTTATGGTCAGATCTTATTGATTATATCATATTTGTCCTTGTAGTCTCTCTCTGAAGCCAGGATATCAAACCAAATGCTGGATCTATAGATGGATAAGAACTGGTCCAATGACTTTAGAGAGCCTCTCTTGCCAGAACATGATGCCATATGGAGCTAATCTGCTTTCACACTCTAGTTGTAATCCAGCCTGTGGGTCTGAATGAGGATTCTGACATGACTGTGATTTATGTGACACAAGTGAGGCACACATATGTTCTAAATTTTTCTAAATTAATTTTTTTTATTTATTGCATTTTCATAAATGAGAATAGCACATGTGATAGTAAGCATATATTTTTATCTTAATTGGAACTTATGCATGTGCAGCATGGTAATTATTTACAGATTTTAAATACTGGCCAAAATATAACCAGACCATCAAGTATCAACATTTGGTATAAAATATTTCATTTTGGAAGCAGGACTTTATCAGTGAAAGAAAACTCTGTGTTGGTTCTGACCTTTTTTCCCCACTGTGTGTGTGTTTGTTTTGGAGCAGAGTGACAACGCAGTGAGAGGACAGACCAAGGGCGTAGGATTGGTAATATTGACAGAGACACAACAACCCACTCCCAACCCATCCAGCCACCCCCCACTGCTGTTTACACCTCTCTCACTCTCAGCACTGCCTATGGTTCTGAACCAACAATGACGCTGTCCATGGTCGAAGGGGTAATTCTGTCACTAGCTTTTCCCTACTACGCTTATGCAAACTTATGAGACGGACGAGAGACGATTGAAATGTAAAAGTACTCAAATGTTCAGCGGACAGCAAACAGACTTATTGTGACATCAAGAGGTTTGTCTCAGTTGAAATGTGGGTTCAGTCATACTGGAGAAAATATAGAAAGATACTTAATTGCTGAGTGTCTTTCCCATGAAACAAACAAAGTGACTTGGAGCCAGCCACACAACACAACAGGTGGCGAACGTGCTCCGAGGTCATCAATACAGACACTCTTGGTTGGTGGCTTGAAGATGGTTAATTGTTGAGTCGCATTCACAGCACGAACACCACCTGTGGCTCTCTCTGAGCTATTTTGTTTCTTTCCCATTAACGTCAGTATTTAATGACCTGGGAATCACACTCAGAAATCAACTATGTCTCTCCAGTATGACTGATCCCACCTTTAAATTTGCGTTATTTTAAGAAAATTAATTAATAAATAGAGGTGAAATCACTGTGTGAAATAATCACTCCTCCTACAAGTACTGGAATTCTGTTTAGAAACCCAATTACCATACACAGGGCCAAAAAACTGCAAACAAACAAGCAAAAACATAAATGTGATTACGTATAGCCACAGTGTAGTGATAATGTTAAGGCAAGATGGGAATAGCAATAGACTAAAGTTGTATACTTCAGATAAAACTTAAAAGCACATAAAGATTTTCCAATGCTCTGTGATTATTGAAAAAACCATAACCCTGAATAAACTGCATTGAACAGTGTTTAAAGAAAAGAGATTCATGAATGGGTGAACATCATTAATCCTGTTTTATGTGACCCAAAGAAGAGCCTACATCAAAAGAATCTTTCATTTGGTGTTCCACTAACAACTACTTGTAAAGTTATGAAAGCACATATTTTTTTCTATCTCTTTATTAGTATTAATTTTTAAATATGAGCTGTAACATGTCTGTTTGGGACTGAGGTTAATGAAGTGATGTGAATTGAGAAGGATGTTTGTATGTTATTCTGTTTGTTGTGCATTAGTAAAAAGAAAAGACCTCATTATTAAGTGTTTTGCGAAAAACATATTTTGAGATTTGTGGCTTTGTGAGATAATTTCACAATCATGTGTGCAAGAGCCAATTATTATTTATACTTTGAGTGTGCACAAATTATTTCATCTCACAGCAGGGTGTGTGTTTAAACTGCAGATGGTGATTGGGCCGTATAAAGCAACACATCCAGCAACTTGAGCCAAATGAACATATTTTCAAGATCTGTTTGCACTAAACACACTGTACCAAATGCCAGTGTACTGCTGTTTTCCCCCCTATTGTTCTTATTTTTTATAATAACAGCTTGTTAAACATATTAATGTCCTCTAACACGAAAAAAACACCAGATACCAGCTGCAGAGTACAATGACAGGCAAGTTTGCTGAGTATTACAATACACATGAGCAGCTCAGACTCTCCTTGTTGCACTGTTCTGGCCTTAAACGCTGATGTATTGACGGCAGTTGGCAGCTTTCCGAGAAAATATCACCCAGCCGCCCCCTTATTGGCGAGCCCAATAAAAATATCTGTCCATCTCCAGTGGCTAATCAAATGCCAAGATAATGCAAATGACAAGCGAGGGTCAGAACTCAACCCCGCAGCCTTCTCACAGATTTAATGAGTTTTATGTTTGTTTGTTTCACATTCTTATATCAGCACTTGCACAGCCATAAACAAGGCTGCACTCAAATATGTTTTTCTCCTCAGCTCTAGATTCATAGGCTCCTATACATATCTAGGGATATCATATATTGTTTGGTCTATATAGACATTTACTACACAATAATTGCTTAATACACTCCATTTTGAAAACAGGCATTGATGAGCATCTTTCTACAAGCTGAAACTCTTCAGACTCTGAGTGCACACAGTGTTTGTTAAATAGTTTACAGTGCTTTCTTTGTCACCTCTCTCTCTCACTCCTGCACACAGTTGTCAGCTGTAAAGTACTTTGTTAAAAAGCACTTTAAGCTACTGTAGCACTTTAGAAATAAATTTCACTTGACTTAACCTTTTGTGACGATTAAACTAATTATACCTGTAAAGCTGAACAATCTGGGGTTCCTCTTTCTGTCTCTCTCTTTTTCCCAGACCTCTTGATTTCTTTCTCATGATTTCTGTGTGAAGAAGAAGCTGGTAGAGTGATGTGGAAAAATGAAACATCTGTGATTTTCATTGTACTGACCTATGCACCAAGTTCATTTTTTTTTTTTTTGCTGTTAATAATTCATCATCTGGATGTTCTATGTTCTGTACAGTTACTGGAGGCAGGCAATGTTTAACTTCCAGCAAATAATTCTGAGTTATATTGGATTCAATACCAAATAAAAGCATGTATTTTCTGTTGCTTTGATAAATTTGATTTCAAAGCAACCTGAGATCTGTGACCAGGTGCAAAAGTCTAAAAAAAAAGAGGAACATCTGCTTCACAATGAAAAACTGCACTACAACAAAGAGCAAACAGCTGGAATGAATAAAGAATAATGTATAGAAGCAGGGACGATTATGTGCAGAAAAATTAAAAAATTCAGTTTAACTGGTAATTAACCATATGTATGAGCCATCTTAGCAGTGATTAGTGTTTTATTCATAAGTTCCTCACGTTATACATTGAAAGTGAGTCCAGATTGTTGGTCCTACTAAGTGTTACTGTCTACTGTAGTCTGCTCTATGTATTCAAAGGCTGACAGCTTATTCCTCTGTGCTACAGAACTCCATTGTTGTACTGAAATCTTTTTTTAACCCTGAACATGAGACCTGTAGTTATATATAAACTTCATTTAATCAGGTTTCAAGAGAGACCTAAGAACAAGAAACATTCATAACCAGACAACCAGCACACAAAGACAATACAAATAAAGGCAGACAACCAATTATTTTGAGCTGATTCCATATACACTATCCTGCTGCCATAAATACTCACACCTCTTGACACCACTAGAATAACACCAGCCTTATCCTTAAAGGATTTTCAGGGACATAGTGACAACACTTTGAAATAATTATGTTATATGCTGAATGTCCTAATATGAAGATAATGCAAGCTAATTCAAAAGCTGGCCACTGGAAACATTTGTAAAAAATGACTTTAAATGACTTGTCAGGGTGTATATTTTTAGGAGCAGATGTGAGAGTCTCTGTTGATGGCTGCAGCCCACATTATCAGGCTCACAGAGACAGTCAGTCCAGGGAAGATATGTTGTCAACATCCATTAACTAGTTTCTGAATAGAATGTCATTCTCGTAGTAAAACTACAGTGTAGTAAAATCTGTTTTTTTCCTCCGTCTACCTTTCATAATGTTGTAGTGCACCTACATCTGGCTGTCTGCTGACATCCTTTTGAACTCCTGTCCTATGGGGTTGCTCACTCTAAAAAAGGTCTGCAATATCCAACTCCTAGTACCATTTTGGCCTGCGGTAGAGCTTCAAAAGCTTCAAAGCACATGAGCAACTTTTGACCTTGCCAAGCATGATCCTCTGATGCGTGACAGGCTGGGCGGAGGAAGCGCCGTACCGAGGGGAAGACATCTAAACACGTCGGGTGTGGCAGAGGTGTGGGACAGTGCACACGTACAGGTATGTGACTCGACTGCAAAGTCGCTAAGCATGCTGTTTGGGAACTCTAATTACCCACAGGAAAGAACAACAAACTAACAACTGCTCGAACCCTAAAGACAGATTCTGACATTTGTGAGAAGGTCACTGTTAATTACCGTGTTAGATTATATTCACAGGGAGGACATTATTTGTGCCGAAAAAATTCTTCCAAATTTGAATGAGAAGGTTACTCGTGTAACAAACCTAATGTTACAATGTTGCATATTGACAGCTGACGAGTAATATCAAATACCACCTTAATCAATTAGTATGCATGCCAAAAATAACAGATGTGGAGCACAACAGAGGAAGGTTTGGTTTATCAATTATCTGACAGAAACAACAATCAATTAAAAATAATGTAATTTCTTAAGCTTACGAAATTACAAATGGTTTCACTCTAACAAACTAAGGGTTTTGTTCTTTTGCTCTGAGTTATATCTTTGTAAATTGAATACCTTTGGGTTTGATACTGTTTAGGACATAACAAGCATTCTGAAAATTGTAAAAAGCCCATCACAATTTTCCAGAGCACAAGCTGATGTCTTCACGTCTTTTTTGTCCAGCTAACAGTCCGAATCCAGAAGATATCCAATTTACAGCAATTAAAAAAGAGAAAAGAACATTTATATTTTAGAGGGAAGAAGCAATGAACGTGACATTTTTGAGACTTATTAACAATGTTCCTGCTTCAAAACCAGGAGATGAGGAGAATATGTATAGTATTACTATTAGTAATAGTAATAGCAGAACCATTGCTTTCCTCACAGAGGCTCTGTCATTGCATCACAGGATATAAACTATTAAAACCTGAGAGAATAAATTATTAAAAGCTCCATTTACATGTCTCCATTATCTCTTGAATAAAAACAGAGGCCGACATCATAACTTATACATACAAGTCTTGCGCGCTGAATCCTCCACAAATAGTGAAGAGATGTCCTCGTCCACGCCAGCCTCATTTTTGGCGATGCAGGTATAGGCGCCGGTATCTTCAAAGTGCACGTTGCTGATGTGAACCTCACTTCCATTAGCTTCGAGGAACAACAAAGAACAGACAAAAAAAAGGTGACTTCCACGCTAATATTACTCAGTTACATAACAGTTCGTTAATATGTGAGAAAGAAAGGTGAGAAGTTTGTTTCGGGGGGAATATAAAAATATAGGAGTTCAAAGTAGAATGTGGCACAAGACTGCCACATGCTGTGTTTGTGTGAGCACGGCGACAGGTTTCTGATTTAGTGTTTTTGTGTACAACCTCAAAGGGAAAGCATTTGGCTTTTACGGTTTATTGAAAGAAGCCTTAAATCTTTGCCAAAGAACATGATCTAAGAACCAGGCCAGCATCTTTCTCTGCTCAGGAGGTAATTAAGCAGGACAAACATATCAGAAACAAGTGTACAAAAAACAATATTATAATCTATCTTTACTGTATATAGATTTTAGGTTGTATTGCCCAGCCCTATTTTACACATATAAAGTTACTTATTATTAGCAGAAACAGTATAAGTAAGAGCAATAATAGCCATGGTCATATAGCTAGCAATAAACGTGAAATTGATTTCAGTGGTGATAGCAGCAATTGCAGGAGCAACTGTAGCAGTAAAAATGTTAGTAACCGCAGTAGTAAAAATAATAATGGAAGTGGGAGTAGCTGGAATAAAAATATACAAAGTGTATATGCAGTAAGCAGTAAAGTCTCGACTCCTCTGTACCTTGCAGCGTGAGCTGTTTGGACAGCTTGGTTGCGATGTCCATGCCATTCTTCAGCCAGGCTAGCTGGGGGCTGGGGATGCCCTCAGCGTGACAGCGCAGGCTGGCAGTTACTCCCGGCTCCCTGGCTTGGCTCTCTGGGTACACTCGGATGACGGGAGGAACTGGAGTAACATGAAAAAGAGGAAAGGGAGGCAGTTGAGAAAGAGAAATGAATTCCTACTTTATAATACATCCCACACTGTTGTTTACAGGAGTGAAGCAACTTTATTGAACAAGAATTTATAGAGAAGATGCCAAGTCCTGAACTTATGTTGACTGTATTTTCAGCATTGCTCAATGCCTTTAGATAAGGTTAACATGCTCTGTGAAGCCAAAGAAATCAGATAGATAAATAAGGGAGAGGACCTCTGTTCGGACATTATTGATTTTGCTTGGTTGATACTGATTTCATGTAACCTTTTGTCAAGAAGGAGATGAGGGGACTGAAGCGGAGAAAACACAACGTGTGAAGTTAGAAAAGCCACAAACTAAACATCCCTCTCATCTGCAAACTGTTCCAAAAGCTGACTTTCCACATTGCTGCATAATGTGTCACTGTCACGCTAGAGTTTCACTTCTTTACCCTGAAGCAAAACCAAACAAACCCCCAAAAAAACTATCCTACATAGTGTACTTCCAAGAACAATAAATCAACATAAATCAATAAAACACACAAATACATTAATAATATGCATGTATCCAGTGGCTGAGGATATGCAGCACGTTTTCCTCCACACCCAGGGGCTAACTTGTTACAGTCTTGCTCCCCAAAACATGGAAAATATCAAAAGAATGAATTTGAATAATCCTTTAGAAGGAAGAAGTCTTTGCTGAAAAGCATAACAATGATAAAACCTTTCAAAAAGATAGTAGTATATCTGAGGAGACTGAAACTTGGACAGTAGCAGTGAGCTGTTTACAGAGCTACCATAAAAAAGCAGCATGACTCATTCCACAACAGCCTGTCACATATAAGGATGACAACCTGGCAGCGGTTTAAGTAGGGACATCAAATTTCTCTATCTTGCCATCTTGTTTTGAGCAATCCCTCATAGCCTCTGTGGCCCAAATCTGTGTCCTCTTTTTTCTCCCTCTTTTCTGAAACAGACTTCAGAGACATGAACAGAGGATGGAAGCGAGAGTCTTGGCAGAAGCAATGAAGGCAGACACGCTATAGAGACCATTTCCTGTGGGCACTGAGTTAGAGGAAGTCTTTACTCAGCCAGGTGAGTGAAAGGACTGAAGAGTGTTGCCACAGCCATCTGGTAACCACGGCACTCCCAGGTTTTGGAACTCACGTCAACCTGGATACCAACAGGCCATCAGCAGTGGGCCACAAGGGCTCTCATGGCACCCAGGTTACTTTGCCAATTACAGTCACAGAGACACTCCAGTTACGCCGATGCCTCTCAGCACTATCAGAAGGTTGATTGAATAGAACCCATGGAGACAAATTATTCTGTATGATTTTTTGAGCCAGCATTATTACTCAGACTTAACGTCCTCACACATGCTGATACAAGCATACAAAAGCTCTGGCCCCATGTGTGTGCATCTCACGTTTCTTTCTCTGGTTTTATTACTGTGTGTTTACTATAAATCACTTTGTGACAGCAGGGTTTGTTGAAATTGCCCTGCGAATAAAGGTTGTTTGAATCTATAGATGCATCTGTACATAACCCTTCATACAATAAACGCAGGGCATGTCTGGTTACATAAAATGTGCCCAGGTTTCCAATACATTCTCTGCCATGTTTGCAGGTACGTCTTCAACTCAGCTCTTCATCTTACCAGGTGCTTTGTTAGTGCAACACAAACTATGATGATGAATTCTGAAATTATAATCGACACAATGAAATGAAAAATAAACGCTGATACTGGCAATACAGAATATTAGAGCTGAAATAATTAGCCGTGTTGATTCAGTTCCTAGGACCCTGACAACTGTTATAAGTGATTGATCCTGGAAGATTAAATGTCGCAAAACAATTTTTAAAAAGTTAGCTGTAGCCCTACAGAGAAGATATTTCATTGCTGTGCTTTTCTTTCATTTTTGAATACAGTGATGCTAAATCCAGCAGACTGGACGTAGCAGAGTCCATGGAGCCAGAAAACTGAGCACTTCCTCGACTGTTGAGGTAACTCAATATAGAAATACAGACTTAATGACTAACCAGAATGGATGCAGACGATTAGAGACCTAGGAAATTGGAATCACTAACGATGTCCCTCTGTGCTCCATGTAAATTAACATCCCAAACATGATCAAAACAATACTAGAGTGCATGTAAACATACTAATTATGAAGGACAGGCAAACAGTCAACACTTCTCTCAGGTTGAAGTTGATAGTGAGATAGATAAAACTTCTTACTGAGTATTAAAGAGACAAACAGATAAATACTGAACATATTGAAGAATAAATAGCCCATGTAAACTTGGCTAACAGATTTATCTACTTTGTAATCTCTTTGAAATTGAATGATATTAGATGTGTTGTAGGTCTGGCACTGGTTGGTGGGAGATTTTGGGGTCATGGCACACATGGCATTATGGTTGTTGTTAGCGCAGAACCACAACAACCTATTAATCAACAGCTGCATAGTCCGAGCATGGATCGACCGGATTCCCTTGAGCACCTCATTAATAAAACCCCTCAGGCAGTCTCACAAAGCTGTATTAATTAGTGTGTTGGAATTAAATCAAAATATATCCCCAAGCATTTTTATTTGGGGGGGAAAAACAGCATTACTGCCACAGTAGTCAGTAATAATACAATTCAACGTAGTAAGTCAGGGACAGACTTCACTTGAGTTTCAGAGTTTCACATACATTTACAGTATATAAGTATAAGTACGATAAATGCATTTTCTTCTGCTGTATGCTTGGTATGTGTTTTGTTAATTTGAATCTATTGTCATGTTTTCTTTTTCCAGAAACTACAGCTAAAATATGTAGGGTCATCTTAGATATACAGAAAACTTATCTGGATGGGATTTCTACCAGCTGCTTCCCAAAGGGTCTTCAGTGGTTTAATGCTCTAATCCACCAGTTAATACTGGCTCTCTTTGAGACGGTGAAATTAAATTTGAAATACCCGTAGGCTACAGTTTAAAATCTATCTGGAAACTGCTGCTGAAAAGGGGAGACAGGCTAGTGATCAGGATGGCCTTCTGTTTGAAACCAGTACAGTATATAGACATATCTTCTGATGCTATTGAGACTGAAATGACGTGAAGCTCCCATCTCATCTCACACACCTTTTTGAGTAAATTGCGTGTGTGATTTGAGAGGATAAAACTGGTCGGTCCTTTGTGCTGAATGTGTCTGCCTATGATCCCTTCAGAGCTGGTAACACGACAACGGGAGTCAGACAGGTTACAGTAAAAGTGTAGGTGCTATGTACAGAGGTGTAATTACAGAGTTATTAAGCGCAATACTGATGAGTGTTGTGAATGGGTATATAGAGGTTAGCTGAGGGAACACAGAAGTTGAGTCCTCTGTAGATTTCATGAACTTATTTCATCCAAACATCTGTGCAGGGAGGGGCCCACCGTCTGCCAAAACTTTAATTGCCTGGTTTTCTCAAAGCGAGGTTTCTAGGCAGGTATTCAGCCCAGAACGGCACAGCATGATTATTTGTTTAAATATTGGTATGAAAAATGAGCAGTCAGCAGAGAGACTGAATGATTTTTTAAAAAAAAGATGTGCTAATAAAAATCTTAAAACGTTTTTTTGATCATTTGGTTTGGGTTTTGGTAATGTGTGCACAGAATGACAGATGTCCAATGTTCAGTGGTATAAATAGGTCTGATGCTGAGCCTTCTGGTAGTTGATTCCCATGATTAGAGAAACAATTAACCAGTCAGAGCTAAAATGACAGGATTAGAGATGAAGATGCCAACCTCTTACACAGCTAGCTAGCTAGATTAATTATAAATACCAAGAGAAAAATGTTGGGTGGATCAGGTGGAGACAGCTGTTATAAAGCCTAGGGCAAACCAGTCAAATGCTCTCCAACAATAACAGGGAATAGTCTAACATTGGCAGTAGAAAACTGCCCATGGCAAATGTTGACCAAGCTTAACTGGTCAAACAGTTGACTTAAAAAACAACCTCTGGATAAATAAATTAATTAATTAAATGTGGCAGGCAGTGGCTATTCGAAAGGACAACACAAGAGAGCTTTTCAATTCATTTGTCATGAACTGGAAAACAAAGACGGATCTGACTTTGTAATTTTCTCTCAAGATGTACCAAAGGAGTACTATAGGCTGTTGAAAAAGGTTATATGACTTATGATAGTATAGTAGCATTTTTAAACCAAATTTACAGAGATGACTCCTAAATCAGCATAGTTTTTGATTGCTGTCATTTAAGAATGTTAACCGCTCACTGCAAATGATGTTGCGGCTTTCCTGTCAACTGAAAATCAGTTTACTAGAGTTTATCGGGGTAATAAAATGTTTTTCGGACCACCATTTGGCTTAAAATTCATTCATTTTAGAACCCTGGAAATCTTGACTGTTGTTCGGTCAACAATCTTTTTGAATTAAATTAATTCAAAAAGACTGAATTATTATAGGCAAAATAACCTCACAGCACGGTGTGAAAACTCTAATACACAATGTTTTTTGGTGGGAGGAGAATATCATTGTGGATAACATCAATAAATGAATGCTATTCTCATTATATGCTGAAGTTCTGTCTTTCAGAACGACTCTAACAAAACAGCACCTCACTTCATTCTCAAGCTGAGAAGCTATTTAAAAAGATGTGGCACCACAGTTTGCATTGTATTAGCTCATAGATTTTTCTGTCAGGCATCTGCTCTGAATATCTAACTTACTTATCTCTACTGTGAATATGTGACTGCTGTCCATCAGCTACTGGCCACCGCTGTTTATTAGGAGAACAGGAGGGATGGAGGCTGTCAGACTTGTGTAGGAGGGGCTAAGCTCTATCAATGTTACTGCAATTCCCACTGGCTGCCCATAGAGCTCAATAAAGGTCATTCCTTAGTTTAAGGCACATTATTTGAGAAAAATCTCATGTCAGGGAATTCCCCCTGAGTGTGGGAGAGAGAGCACATCCTGTGCTGCAGTAGATGTCTATTAACGCTATTGCAGTTTCAACTACTCACTGATAGGAGTTATTAAAGTGTTTTAAATTATTTCATTTCACCCTAAGGTAGAATGAAATAATGAAAACGTGCTAAGCCAACAGTGAAAATGTATTTAAATAGAAGACAGAGAAAGGTTTAGAAGGCGTTCGATGATTGCATACAAATGTTTCATTGTTGCATTAGCTAAATGAAAGTTATACTTAATGTATGTAATGTAATGTAATGTAAAGTTCAAAACAAAGCCAGCTGATATTATCAGGAGAATTGGCATAATTGTTGTTAGTTTAGAATAAGCACCATTTGCTACCGATGACAGTTAACTCTGCAGCAGGTTGGTCTGCATTAATGTATTAAACTAAATGAATATAATTATTGATCAAATACAATATATTCTGAATAATATGAGTGTGGAGTGTTTTACAATGAGCAGCATGAGCAAAACAACACCAGGCGTGTCAGTTTGCCTGAACTAAAGAATCCTAACATCTGCAGTTAGATGTTTAAATTTGTCACATGATAAAGTTAAAGATAAGGGGAATGTAAGACACAGATTCAGTAATTGCAATTGTAATAGTGATTTGGAATACATGGGAAGGTTTAGTTGAGAAAGGGATTTAAATAAGATCATTCATATTTCATCAATCAAAAATGGCATGATTAAGCAAATACTGGCACCTCCCCTGAATCATATTGAGATTAGGATAAGATAAATTACCTGCTACTATAAGATTGGTCTGCTAGCTACAACCCACAAGCAAATGATTAAGTGTGGTGTTATATGATGGGCAAGTTCCAAGATAAGTAATTTACAATATTAAAATATTTCACAGGAAAAGGAATTTTTAAATAAAAGAGTTAAATTATTAGCTTTCTTATTTCACATATGCCTGGAGAATACTGAAAAATTAACAGAGTGTTTGTCTTTAAGTTGGTTTAAAAGCTTAAGGAGCTGAAGTTACACCCCTGCTGTCAATGCAGCAAGGTATAGAGTTAAATACAGAGGTGGGTAAACTGTATTTTGGTTGAGAGCATAAGGCGTTAATGTTCAGTCTACCATTTCAGGCTTTGACATCATCAGCTGGGTTATCACCTGGAACACCCGGTGTTTGTTAGCTGTTGTTTTCAGACACCTCTACTTGCTGCTAATGATGGTTTAAAGTAGAACTGGAGGCTTAAAATAGCATGTATGCCTGTAACTTTTGTGAAGTGACTACTTATTGACATGTAAAGGAATTGTATGATAATGTATTCTAATGTATTGAATATACTGAACAAATTTTAAAAAAGCTTCACCATCCAGACATCAATACATTTTCTTCCTTCTCTCTCAGTAAATCTGCTTCCAAAAGCCTTATTAGCTACTGAGAACTATTAAAGTCTTCCTTATTAACTGCAAAAGTGTGTTCTTTAACTAAAATACCTCACTTACACACTACCAATGTAACTCTGTGGATGCAATTTATGCGTGCAAATCACTGTTTCCTTTGCCTGGACAGGTCGTCAAAATGAATGAAGTGAGCCGGTCAGTGGAATTTTTCCACTCAAAACTCAATTCAGACAAGATGTGAGAAAAGTTGCATGCTGATGTGTTTCTCAGAGTGTCAGGAGAGCCACTGCCAGGAGAATGCGACACAGCAGGGCTGACAGCTCCATCATAAAGCTCCCCAGCCAGTCGTCAATCACTCAGCAAGGCTCCCGTCGGCCATGGTGCTCTAGAAGATGAGCAGGCGTGCAGACACACACACACACACACACACAATAGCAAAGAACACACAAACACCATGGCAGGAGACCACTTCGCCACACACTTCTGGGAGATTTCCAACTAAGCCTGGCAGACTTGTTACAACTTCAATCAAACTGAACTTGTGGTTGTTGCTAAAAACATGTCGGTCACAACCATTGGATTTTCAGAACTGACTGTGAACCTCTGAACAATACGCACTCAGAATAACACATATGATCCTAAGTCTCTTCCATCACATGAACAAACACTCACTCATAGACCACCATGACGTACTGTACATGCACACACAGACACACCATGACAAATATACCCACACCATGATGAAAGCCTCCTCTCCCAGTTGTGATTACTCTCTCACCTGAGCTTTATGCCTCCCAGGAAGATGTGGGAGTAATCCAGCTCAACAGTTTTGTCCAGAGCCAGAATCTAATGCATTACATGTACATCACATAGCTGGCAGAAAAGTCCTTTTTAAGGGTAAAACAAAAGTAAAAACGTAAAATAAAATATTAAAGCTAAAAAGTATCTGGGACAGAAATTAAAAAGCATAAAAGATCACTGGGGAATGCCTCTATGCCGTATTTGCATCCTTTTTTTCTGATGTACCTCAGAAGAGGTGTCATCTAGGTGTGTGCGCACAGGTTGTGTGTGAGTGTTTATATAATTTATTATTAACTACAAGAAGGCAGAATAGTTCAATTAAAATGTAGGTAAAACAGTCCACAGAGGATATGCTGTTTAAAAGAATGAAGCGCAAAGAAAAAATAACTTTGCATTCTGCGGCATAATATGAAAGACTCATTATTGAGTCATTATTGAGAGACATTGTTATATCAAGGGTTATGATTATTCTTCTTCCAGTATGAGTATTCATTCAAAAAAGTAAGAGAGCAGTGCAAGCTAAAGAACAATATGCTAGAGGATCTGATTTTACATTTAAATTAGGGGATTTTGTATGTTATGTAAAGAAGTATAGAACAAAAAAACAATATTATCAAAAATAAATGTTAAATTCATAAAATGTATTGGCATGTGTAAACGTGAGATGTCTGATGATCATTATTTGCAGCAGCTGTGGTCAAACTGGTGAGCATGTGAGAGCTCTTCAACTGATTCTCCTTCACATGTGGCTGAAGGTCAGATAAAACCACAGTGTCTGTCATTGAACACTGGCCAAGGTGCCCTGTACCAGTTACCAATTTGGTACTACTTTATGCTAACGTAACAAATAGGTTGGTATCTATCAAGAGTCCATGCCAAATACAAAAACAGAAACAACAAAACAAACCCACAGCACTCAGGCAGGGCTCCAACTAACAATTATTTTCAGTGTTGATCAATCTGCAGATTGTTGTTATGATTATTACAATAAGCAAAGAACAGCGTCTTTGCTTATTGTTGTGTCCTGTCTTAAACCACAAGATATTCAATTTACTCTTTCTATGATAAAGAAATTCAGTATATCACATTTGAGAACATGGAACCAGAGAATATCAGTTATCAGTTAACAGTTCATTGATTCTGCACACTGGTGGCAGCATGCGACATGTGACAATACATCAATAAATGTTTTACAATTCTTTGATTTACCCTTATTATCCACCATCATTATTCTTACACTTTCTTGATGAAGAGGATGGTGCACTGTATCTCGTAGGTTTACTCATGTAGTACAGCAACAGTCAGAGCCGTCTTCTCTGTAAGATGCAGTCACATGTTGGCCACCCTCTTGCTCTCCAGGGAACATGTCAGTATCTCAACAGCAGTCCAGCAACACTTGAAAAAGAGACAGTCCACCCCCGATCCAAGTCTAGTTCCAGAACCGCTGATGTGCATTGAGGTGAGCTCAATACTATTTATCCACTTGGATATATCTACTTATATTGGCTCCAGCGTAGTTTGGCCTCTTCCCAGTAGAAATATGACATTCCAAGTCCCGAGGGAGAGTTTTGTAGCTAGGGATCACATCCTTTGCCTGGCACACACAGCAAACCTTACAGGCTTACCTGGTGGCAATCTTACATTACTCCTTAACAAGACCCCATGGGTATAGGCTCGGCCGCCAGGTGCATCAGGTCCCCTCACTTGGGAGTTCTTACCAGGAACCCTTACCCCCCAACTATGCCACAACCAGGGTCATGTGGCACAAACAACCCGTTGGAATAAAGAGGTAATTCTCTAGAGGGTATAATTGGATCACTCTCAAAAACAGGGAGAAAGTGGTAATTTAATGATAAAGAACAGTGCATGTATGCTGCATCATTACTGTATGTGTTATGTATCATCAACAACTGTAAACAGCTACTGTAGAGCAACCCAATGAAAGATGATGCTGCCACACAACATAGGGCCGATATTCTTACATCTTACCCATCAGAAATACTTATATTTCAAATGATGGTTTAAAATTAATGTAGGTTTCCAAAGTGGAAAACTACATTTCTTTTCTCCAGCAGCATAAGTGGTTGGCAAATTTGAGGATTCAACAAAGACTTTCATTAATTTACCCCAGACAACAATTTGTTTTCTGCTAAAGTGGCTGTGAGAGTGGACAAACTTTGCAGCCAAAGTACAAATGAGATGCAACTTTATTGATTTGTGTGGGTAAAGTAGGGTCACTGCAACAAAGACAGAGCTACAGAAAAAACAAGAACTGACACAACATACTTAGGATAACAAATAATCACAGCAAAATGAGCATACTGTAAAACTAACAGAATGATCCTCAACACAAGCTTACAATACAGCAGTCACTCTGCTCTTTGTCTGCTTCAAAAGTTTCTCTAAAGGTACCTCCAGTCTAAATTTCATCAGCTCTTCTGAATAAGACTCTAAAATGCTGTCTATATCTTGTCATTCTCTTGTGGCCTCAGAGTGATGGACAGTATTCTGAATCCAGTTTCTCAAATTACCCTTTCTTTCAGCTTAATTGAGTTTTAAAAAACCTCACTAGGCATGGCAGGGGGATAGCTGGTCCCTGGAGACCACAGCCAGACTAAGAATGTGAAATTCATCGTCTGCAGTAAAAAGGTCATCTGGAAGTTTCAGCATCAATTACACCCAATAGTAATCATTCTCATAAGATTCACTCTGTTTCCGTAAACACAATACGTGGTGATAATAAGACCTGTATATCACTGCAATTAACCTTGGAGTCATTTTCTAAAATTATGACTGTCTGTCAAATGTAATGAAGATGTGGAGCTGATTCACATTCTATCATTAAAACAGGCTTATAATATTCACACAATCTCAATCCAGCCACTACACCTTTGCCCTCTCCATACGGTCTTTTTCAGCATTCACATGGCATGTTGACTTGATTGAAGCCTATGCCTAACCAATTACCATTAAGTGGAATATAAAACTCTTCATAGAAAAAATGCATAGAGGCTGGTCTTTTTGTTCGGCAGTAGTATCTCAATCTATTGGTATTATTCTATGACCTGCAAATCTACTGGAGGTGTCCGAAGATCAGGACAGGAAATGCATTTTTTCCTAAAATAAAGAGAACAAGACAAAATAAATATGAACAGACACTGCTGCAAATATCACGGTCACTGGTTGTTATTTGTTATTTCTGACTGGTTGTCAAGAGCAGCTTTTACGTAACATGAGCCTGCCAGAGGGCAGATGCCAAGGGAAGTGAGTTAAAGCAGAGGAGAGTGGCATGCTGCTGCAAACACACCTTTCTTTGGAGACCATGACAATATCTGATAATCCTCATCCATGAAGTATTTTTTGGTTTAGTCTTTTTTTGTGTCTATTTGTTAATCGAAATGAACTGAAGCCAATGTTGAGATCTGTGCAGATCTGCTGATATAAGAAGAAGAAGACCAGAGTGGATGAGGCAGCTAACCACACAGTCAAGGGCGCGACCAGGTGCTACCAACAAATTGTGCCATGACACTACTTTGACAGTGCTTTCACAAAACTCTACTATCCTTAGATGAAAGTACATGCGCAAGAAGATGTCAGACAAATTGAGTTGTGTCTGGCTAACAGTCAGACAATTATATGAATAGCTAAAAGACACCAAAACGGCACATTAAACAATATGTGTCATTTTGTGTAATAGTTATGGCAACGACTGCTTCCTGAGAGCAGTATGGCAGGTTACCTATTTATTTGTAGTGGTTCCATTAATAAGGAGTGCCATCCACAGCTGTTAACAGAGACCCTGGGGAGTACTGCCGGGGAAAGACCCTTTTGGGAAAGACCTTTGTGTCCCAGAAAGTAAAGAGATTTGCAACGTGGCCCACATGTCATGAGCAGATAGCATATTGTTAATGGTACTGAGGAGCAAGGACAAAACCAGCATCTGACCAGACAAAGTGACATTTGCTCGTATGTTTACATGCTGTCTAATCTGCTGCAGCTGAGCAGCTACAGTAATTAGCCATTGAGTCTGATATTAGCAGTGCAGTTATTGTTTGTTTTGCTGCTCATAAGACCGGGTATGGTGCAGGACAAGATGTTCATGTTTTCAAGATCAATAAGGACACTTCAATGGGAAAGCTATTGTGGGTTGTTGTTCAATGTCTGTGGCTCTTGTGTTGTGTATCAGGCTGCTGTCCGGGTCATTGTGACTGTCTGTTCTGCCTATGATAGAACACTGAGGTTACTGCAAGTGAGTGTATTGATTTCCTGTATTAAAATAAGGTCTTCACCTGTGTAGAAAAATACCAGTTTTTGTCTATGTTACAGTAGAAATTGTATAATTGTAAAGGTAACAGTAGAAACTAGGGCACCATCATGAAAAGCCTTATCCAATGCTCCACTCCAAGTTCAGATGGACTTGGAGTGTAAAGAGACGTGGTTTTGTATTCCGTCTTTCCGGCAGTTCCTTACCATTCACTTGAAGAGTGTGGGTCTGAAAAAGTTTCTCGTAGCCATCGGCATGACAGGTGTAGTTGGCCATGTGGGTCGTGGTCACCTTGGTGATATACAGAGAGCCATCATCTCCAAAGTCCTACCAAAGGGAGAAAGTGAAAAAGGAAAAAAAAAAAAAAAACTCTTAATGACTTTGAGAAAGTAATGGTGGTTGTACTTGTTACTACAATGCAGCACTGATGGTTGAAGCTGTTTAAAGTTGGTGATGAATGGTTTCAATGGGAATGCAACAAGCCTACAGTGTGTAGATGAGAAGATAAACATGTTTCATAGCATAGGAAATGAAAAACATAACAATAGTCCAAAAAGGCACATTTCAGAGCAATGTCCATTAATCTAAGTCAAAAGTTAAAGTCATTTGGTGCCACAGAAAACGAATGAAGAAAATAACTGTCAAAATCCCAGTTAAGAAAAATTGTTTTCTGGTACATGTTATTTTTTCCAATCAGATGGAAGTAATCTGATGGAAAGGGACTGAGGCTATAATTGATCAGTGTTGAAATTACACGGTGTTAGCGGCTGCAGACACACAGTCAATCAAAAAAACATCAAATATTTCAAATATTATTGTCCCTGAAAATGTCAAAATGCCAGTTGGATACCCTATGGTTATCATGCACGTCCCACAAATACACAAAACATGTTGCACCAATTCTCATGTGGCCTGTTTAAAAGAAACAACACAATGTAATTAAAACAAAACCTATCCATGATGTTAACTTATATAGAGCCAACTGAAACATGATTAATTCATGCTGTGTTGTGATTATTAAGCCAGTGAACACAAAAAGAATGGTGCTGGGCAAGAAAAGAGAGCAAACAGAAGAATAAATTACTGAGCTGTAGCACAGAAGCCCCCAAAGCTAATGAGCCCGTGGTTTGCCGGTGTGATGAATCCGTCTGGCAAAGATCAAATGTGAGCCACCCTGTTAAGATCATCACAAGTCACTACTTAAGGTTGTATGATATTTTTAAACAGTAAATAAACTGCATGAAAAAATGGGGTCTGATTGTTTCCAATACAATATCAATTTCTTCTGGGTCCGTATTTTTCAAACTGATAAAAGATGCACTTTGGACATAAATGAGAGATAAAAGTAAACATTTTTAGCCCTCAGTCCTATTAGCAAACTTAAGAATATGAGTTATTTGTCAAATCACCTGACTGGATCTTAAGTACAGAGATAGAGACAAACATATACTTCTGAGAAATATGTTTTGGATTGTCTGTATAATATGGCAGTGATTAATATAATTTTTTATGAGTTTGTTCGCAGTCACTTTCAATTTAAGTTTAATATATGCACTTTTCTTTATTAGAGGAAAATTGTCATTACCCACTCATCAAAATTCACATTACATGTTATGATGATAGCCATTTTAGATCACTACTGTAACTTAATCAAGTGATTATATTAGTAATCAGGGACTACTAAGAAAAACTGTAGACTGTGCTTACAATAACAGGTTTGCACAGCAGCGTTCTCCAGCACTCAGCCTTCATTAGGGTTTCTTCATTGCCCACGAACTTGATGAAAGGCAAAATGTGTTTACTTCTGATTGCTACCATACATTGAAAATATCATTCAGAAATCAATTAGTGATGTGAACTTTTGAAAATCCATGCATCTGCTTGCTATCCCGATATTTTGTTTTAATTAAAAAGGAAAAACAAACAAACACACACACACAAAAAAAACACTCAGCACTAATTACCAGTCCTCCTTTACCATTTCACATCACATCTTTACTGGCTGTTTACATCCTGGCCTGGAGCCTCACCTTTAAATGTCTACAGACAAACGAGGAGTCTGGCACGATGTTTACAGGCATGCAGTGTGTTTATCAGTTCGTCCTGGTTTCCTCCTAACCTACGAGTTCAGTAACGGCTCGGGCTGAGTGAAGCGTCAGAGCTTCACAATATGAGGGGAAATCGATGGTGCATTTTGGCCCCTTGGGCTGAGAGCATATTGTGTCACATTCTTAAATGAAAAATGAATGGGGGGAAAAATGAAACTCAGAGGGGTGGAACGAGCCACGGCGGAGGCTGTCGACATGATTCCTCCACCTCACCTCACCACCCTCACCTCAGCTATCAGCAGCACCCAGCACCCAGCTCTCTGCAGACAAAGCAGGCCAGTATATGGCTACTCACAGGGAAGAGAGACAAGGGCAGGTAGAGGTGGATTTACAAATAGGCCATAGCCCTCAAGAAACTATAATTAATAAAGCTGTCAGTGCCAGGTCACCTCTGAAAGGACACTAAAGAGCCACCTCATTGGACAGCTAACCTCTGTTAGTGACGAGGCATTTCAGAAAATGGCCGTTGAAGAAGTTTCCACCCTGGGCTTATGAAACTTTGTGAGAGGGACACAATATGTTATGTGAAAATAGCCTGCGGTGTGTACAAAAAGTGACAGAAACGTCTTTCCAAAACACAACTAAAAATAGTGGGTAGTATGACGTTAAAGGCTGGTTCACCCAAAGAACACTGATCCCTAGAGGTAATTAGCCACAGAGGCAGTTTCAGTTTGCACATGTTTTCAGATTTCTGCCACCTCCATCCAAATATAACAGAGTCATTTTATTTGTGGCACTCAAGTTTCAATTCTCAACTCAGAGAAATCATTTCCTAATCTTGGTGTCAAGCTTTAATTTTAAAGAAAGTTTTCTGGTTTGTCTACGAGTGTAAACCTTTAAGAGTAAGACGATGTAAGGGGATATTCTATAATGTTTAAATGTCAACAAACAAAACAAAACCAGCAATATACTGATCCCACTAACAATTAGTATCTGTGTATCCAGAGCCTGATGTTTTTCCCCTGCGTCATAAATCTGCATTGTTGCCTAGAAGATTTAAAAACACAAATGAGCCAAATCGTTGCACTGCATGACATGATCCTTCATTACTATAAACACAGACACTTATTTTCTCTTTTTCCCATCTGTTTTTTAAACAATTACTGTTATATGTTTGCAATAATTCGCAATAATTTGCATTTGAAACCCTGCTTAACACCTCACTAGCTTTGTGGGCTTTTCATGAATGAAAAAAAAAATGGAGGAAAGCAATGTCAGTCTGTGGAGACAAAAAAACAAACAAAAGAAAAATCTGCCTACCTTGGATGGGATCTGTTGGGGAGAGAAACAGGTCAAACATTCAGTGTTGTTCAATAAAAGCATTAAGGCATCAGACAGGTGACCACACTGCTGCTGTTATGGTCAGAGATGAATGAAATGTTACAGACAAAGTAAACTATACACATATCTCATCGTAAATCCAGTGGTTCACTAGACTACATGAGTGTAGAGTGTGACGATATGACTGATTTTAAAATACAAAAACATTCTTGATAGAAGTTGGCAATATAATGGTCACTGTGATTCACTATTGATGTGTTATCTGCTGCATTATGTGACACAGCTTTACTTATTTATCCTGGACACAGCAGACTGCATCACACCAGGTGGTACAAAGGGGTGGTATCAAATTAATGTAGATATTATAAATAATCACATACATTTAATGTTACAAATGGTACATCTCTACAATAGAGAGATAATGTGAAAGTCACCAGAATACGGCACCAAAGCATTATGGGAGATAAACACACCTATTCCAGTGGACAAGATAAGAAAGGAGAAGAAAGATTCAGCTCAGATTGTACTGCTGCTACATTATATCTATTCTGTTGAATAGCCGCAGTCTTCAAAACACATTTCCCATTTTTAATAATTCCATATTTTTTCACGACTGAATTCAAAGATTTTGTTACTAAATCAGATTTTTACAATGACCTTGCAAGTGGACTTACAGTTTTACCATGACTGTAGCTGATTTGTACAAACTTTCACATTGTTGGATTTCCAAACTTTTTAAGTATTATAAAATATCAAATGCATGTTTCATCTTTGAAACCACGGAATCGGCATCCTGCAAACATGAATGTGCATGTGCACACACACTCACCACACGACTGTGCCTTTGGCTCGGCCACTCAGGGAGGATTGAAGTACTGACAGCTTTGGCTGATGATGCAATAGCCAGCAACTGTTAACTTCATGGAATTACAGTAAGCTGCTTTGTCAAAAATTGAGAGCCTCTATTGAACTGTGGGATACACGCACACCACTGGGATTAATGCGTGATTCATAAGTCTGAATGTCGACTAAATTTCTGAAATAACCACATTCTAAACTGGGAAGGCCTGCAAGATTAGAAAGCATAAACCTCCCATGTGTACTCACCTGAATATGACTCTAATTAAGGCTGGCAGTGGATACTCACAAATATTAACAGCCAGCAATTATACATAAATTGTCTGCAAGGCAATTTAGAATTAGTCTGTGGATGCCAGGTGCAGATGAAATCCATTCTCCTCTGTGGAAGGAACAACAATGATTGACTGGAAGTCTGAGTGCCAAAAATAAATCTGGATTAAGCCGCTGTTGGTGTGCTGCTTTAGAGTTCCATGGGTAGTTTGTCTTCGTGCTGCATGGTTTGCACACAATTTTGTGATGAATCACTAGAGACTGTTAGCAATGTACTGATTCACTTGCTGGTGGTGTTCTGTGTTAGTGCAGCTGCTCTGGAGGGACTAGCAGAAGTTGTAAACTCAAGCTTTGTTAGATACCAACAAAAAAAAAAATCAAATCTGACAATCTCAGACCTCCAGGGTCAAAGTACAGTGAGTTCTCTCAGTCTGTGGAGACAGATTAGTCCCTGTAGAAGTTTCAGTCTCACTTCATGAAGCTGCACTGGCATTGACTCAACCTGCTGCATGTACCATAGAGATAGATCAAGTGTAATTTTATGCAACTACATTAAACAACAGGCAATATAAAGATCCTGTGGGTACCAAAGTGGTTCAAGTTAATTAAAATGCAAAGTCGCATCCTTCGTTCTGCTCTGTTGTGTCTATGATGTATAACTCAGGCTATGAGTTCTATCGACTGAAATCAAATTTTGATGTTTTCTCCAGGAGTAAGGGACCAACACAGCTTGTTCTTCTTTCCAGTGTCTCAGTAAATGGAAAAAAAAGATTGTATTAACCCACAGTGAAAGGGTGGGAAAAAAGAGGTAAAATTATAGCAATGCCTAACCATTTTAAAAGATGGGGTTCTATATTATTCCACACATTAATGAACTTCACATAAAGTTGAACAGCAGTTGGCAACAGAGGCTTTCAATCCTGCTGTGACATTTGAATTGAAAGTACACCTGTGTGAGAGCTGTCTTTAGTCACCTGGAAACTGATGACTGTGTATCAAGTGCCGACAAAGACCACCCCTGGTCAGGACAATGACGTCTGCTATGTGTTCTGAGGCAGTATCAGGAAATGAAACAAAATTTAGTAAAAAAGAGGTCTAGGAAAAAAATATATATATATTTTAAAGATCAAAGCTTGTAGTTACCTTAAAATACCTTGCACATCTCTTTTTTTTCAACCATAAATCCTCTAAAAAAATATTCAGAGCGTTTGAGAAATAATCTGACTTGACATGTATTCGTTTGTGACACCCAGCATTTGCGTACATCCTTTTTCACCATGAATTCCTTAAAAGCTTTCATAATGTATAATAGAAAAGGACCGAAACGGTGGAAAAGCTGTTCACTCTCATCTCCACGGCCTGAAAATCACCTCATGGCGTCGGCGCCGCCCCTTTATGGGAATCACACCTCACCAACAACCAGAACCAGCGCTCTAGTTTAGAGCCAGTTGATGGTGCCAAGGATGACTGGCGACAGCTGGGCGCCTCTTACTCATTTTAAGGGTCATCAACATTTAATGTTACATTAGTGGCTTCGCTGGGTCTCCCTTTATCTACTGCGACAGTGTTGACTTAATTATGCACAGCAGTATCACAGTCATCTTGGCCAGCACTGACACACACAGAGGAAAAGGGTAAAGTGAAGGAGGTCTGCCTTTCCTGTACCTTACCACATAAGTGTCCTTGCTCCTTTTGATGTGGATGAAAGTGACACAGAGGGCTGTCTGTGGCTGTGGTTGAGGATTAACACACGCACATACACAGACGGACACATACACATATACGGTCTTTCACCGAGTTGTAAAAGTAGGTCCTTTCTCTAGGGCTGAACCCCTTCGGTATCCCCCCTTCATCTTTCTCCTTTGTCTGAAATCCCTGTCCCTCCCAGCATTTTCTAAACATAGACAGCAAGAACACAAACTGACATCCTGGATTACTGTCAGACCTACAATACAAAGCCAGAGCCAACAGTCAAAAAAAAAAATGTGCTGACAATCTGAGCCACTGCCAAAAAAATAAAGTTGAACTATTATGAGAAAGAAATATTGGGTGAAATTATGTGAAATTTACAGCTCCTGCAAGAAAGGGGCCGACTTTGAAATGGTCGTTAAGAATTGATGATCCTTCACAACCTGAAAATGCAATAATTAGACCTGTGCACTGCAAATGTTGGAACCGTTATAAATCGTTATAAAACTATAAATCGTGATGTATCTATCTACCTATCAATGTATTTATATGTCCACTGCGGATCCCTTTATCCATCCCTTTTATCTACTACTGTATATATGTGTAAACAATAAATCAGAGAGTAAGGTGACCGGCTCTTACATTGATGTCTTCCAGGTTCAGTGAGTTTAGATACTGATGGTTTCTCTTCCACAATATAGGAGGCCTCCCCTCTCCGGTGATAGCACAAGTCAACACGGCGCTCTGGCCAACCGTTACAGTGGTGATGCTCACTTTCTGGTCATCTGGAAGGGTGAGCAGGTACACATCTGATGACGAGAAGAAGAAATAGTTAACGTTAGATGAGAAGGCACCTGACTGAATTTAAGTTTTGAGACATTAAATGAAACTGCTGGCAACAACTGCAAGTAAGTTCGCATGAAGAAGGGAAGAGAATGGCTCCCTATACTGAAATTGAAATTTGATGAACCTCTCTTCCTTCCAACAGCTCATAATTCAGAGGAATAAACTCACTGAGAGACTTCACAAAGCAAGAATTCAAGTTTTGCCCTCACTTTTCTCTTAATGAACCCTGAAAACAAGTGTACAGACAGTCTCAATTATCTGCTGTTGTGCTAGAGAGGCAGATGTTTGTTTTTTTTTTGGTTAAAGATGCACTGAGGCAGCACAATTATAACAATTTGCAAAGTAATGGGAAGGAATTAAGTTAAATGTTCTGTAAATACTTTGCATAATTTATGTAGTGATACTATAATGGAACTTTTACTCTGTCTATTGGTCTCTCTCAGGACCCTGGGTCCACCAACAGACACTTTTGGGAGGTAGCAATGCTGCTGGTCTAAGCATGCTGCTTTGTATATAGAAGCTGAAATTGTTTTAACATGCTCAGTGTTCTGAGAGTTTAAAACAAGCTACACCCTCCATGTTGTTCTAATAGCCCGGGAGTCCATCCTTTTTTCAGTCAGTGCTTTGCAATATCCCTGCATGTTTCAGTACTGGGATGTTGAGCTGTGGTTGTGTTCTCTGGAGTTGTGTTCTCTCTCAATGGATCATTTTTACCATTACTGAGAGCATACATTGCCACAAAGAAAAACCAGCGTGGGCTGGTGAGAGGTCAACTATGGTTGGTTAACGTCTTTTGTGTGTCCTGGATTTTGATGAGACAATGAGTAGAATGTACACTCATCCATTCTTTGGTGGTATTATGTAACATGGCCTGTGAGAGAATGCGTTTTAATCTTTCTCTTGGGTAATGAGCAACAGAGCAAAGGAAACAGAGACTCAATTTGTTCTGCTCCTAAGGGCATGAAATACAAAACCTAATGAAAGAGCAGGTCCAGCAGACAGTGTTCACTTGCCACAGCCCAAAGAATAAGGATGAGAGCGCCTTCAATTACAACATGACTCCAGTGGCCTTGTACCAGCGGCTTTTGAACGCTTTTTTAACCTTCTCACTTATTTGCTGTATTTGGTCTACTTGTTGTGTCTTTGAACTGTGAACTCCGAGCTATCCTGCTAGATTCAGGCCAATCAGATTGGAGCCATGAGACGACTCACACTTCTTTTCAGTGGGAAGCTCAGAGCTCAGCTCTAATCTATCATTTGGCCCAGTGAAATATTGCTTAAGCCCGGGCAATCTCTGTCAGACTTACATCAAAATTAGAGGATTAATAACAGCCATTTCTTTTTGAGTGGCATATAACTCTAAGTTTAGATAATTATACTGTTGGTGGAGTGTGGATCCAACATTGTAGTAATTTGTTTGAATTGTTGATGTGATGTGTTAAAAGATCCAGGAATGTTTGTTTTGATCTGATTATTTAAACGGTTTAAAATCTGCACAAATAAAATACTTTACCCATTTATATATTAAGTTTTTCTTCACTTGAGTGGGTGAATACTAAGAAACTCATTTTATTATTTAACTGACATGGAGTGCTAACACCACTGCCAGTTTGCAAAGGCTTAACCACCACATAACCCAAATGTTCTCCATCAGTGATTTGATTTGATTAGTGAGTGTGTTTTTTTTTCACAATAAGGGAAAAATCTGAAGGCTGCTTGTCATTTTGACAGATGAACACTAAAGACGATCTATGAGTGTGTACGTTAATTTGTTATTGTCCGATAGGCTTGTCTTTGATCTTACATTCATCACTTCATTGTCTAGCTGGCTTTAGTCATCACATTGGTGGTCACTAGATAGCCTAGATATCGCAAAATGTCACAGGAAGCTAAGTGTCCGATGTTTAATAGTTGATACAGGTGATAAACAAGGTGAAAAAATAGGGCTTAATGCAGTGGAGGGTTGAGAAGAAGCAAGTAATACTGATAATGTTTATCAGCCAGTGGCAGCTAATGATACAGGGGGAACAAGTGGCAGCAAGGAGCCAAAAACCATTCATCACCTTCTTGAGGTGTTGTTGACAAAATCTCTCGATGCTGTTACAAATGCAAAATATGTAAATTTGAAATGTTAAACGTTTTGTGATCAAGATCATTTAAGAATTAAGTGTTATTAAGACGCCATTTGTCTAATTATAACTGAAAAATAAATCAAAATGATGGGTGATAATAGATTATGAAAGAATTTTTATGATCCTGACAACGAGAAACTCAGCCTAATGCAACCTCAGGCAACAACATTTATGAAGTTTAAAGAAACTTAGAAGTCATAATGTGGGCGAACTATGCTGATAATGTTTTACAAGCCCTTCATTCAGAGCATATTGATCTTTTGTATTCAGCTGGGGGTGGGGATAGACGAACTGAACATGGTTGTCAGACTGGGTGGCAAAATAACAGGGAATCCAATAAGCAGTATTACTTACATGACAGACCAGTGCACCATGAATTTAGCTCATATTGATCATAGCAGACCCTCTATGGCCTGAATTTGTACTTTCAGGGCAAAGGTGTAGCATGCCCAGGATGCAGATAGAAGAGGCACCACATCCTTTGTCCCACACAACATTCAGCCTGCTTAATAATCACACGGTCTAGATTTGGCTCCTTTTTGTACTCTATGCCCTTTAACAATTTCCTAAACTTCTGTTTTTTTTTCATTATGATGTGTATGTTTTATGTTATGTTACAGTCATGTATGGTTGTTGATGTTCTCTTGATATTCTTTTATGCTCAAAGTAGCCAACAAAGGTTTTCATTCATTTAAATTTTCAAATGTTTGCAATTTCCATTGTTCACTTCATCTTCTGTTGATAGAAAAATTACTTATTTATTTATTTTAAAAAAGCAGTTTTTGCTCAACTTTGCTCACTGCTTTGTGGACAAAATTACAGAAACTCAATGCCAACACCACTAATGTTTACTTGAGAATGCTGAGCCAACACTGCTGTGACAGAGTTGACGAAAATTGCACATGATCAGCTCCATGAAGCCAGTGTACATTGCCAGGATATTGCACCAGAATGTGTTAGATATTACAGGTCTTGTTGCGGTGTCCACTGTCATGTGTGCATATGTATATGTACAGTACCTTAAAAGTATGTCATCTTTAATTTTCATAGTCTTTTTAAACTCTATTGTTAATAATACTTGTTGCGTTTGGATGAAAGAACTTTCAAAATAAAGTGAAGTAAAGTCATTACTACTAATAATATTGTGCATCAGTATGCATACCAAATCATCTCTCTCTCTCTCTCTCTCTCTCTCTCTCTCTCTCTCACACACACACACACACACACACACAGGGAAAAAAAATAGAAACTTGTTTAAACAATCATTAATGAGCCAATCACTCATGAACATTCATTAGTCAGTCTCTTTCACTGATTAATGATGGAAATGTCTTGTGATGGCCTGCAAAAAGGGAGATTGTGCCTGTCATGAACATAACCCATCACTTGTATCAAACTAGAATAGAAAGGTTTAAATAGTACATGAAAAGCAAAAGCCAACTTCATAAGGCCACTGAAACGTTTCCCTTGTGGACATCATGATGTGACTGAAATCATTCGATGGAACACGTTTGATCAGTTAAGAGCTGTTTGTATGTAATAAAGACATTACAGCAGCAGTCAGCAGGGATGATGTGAAGCCATTTCAGAGAGAAATGAAAAATGTTGACGGACAAAAACTTTATTCAGACCTTCATTAAAACTGTATTTTATCCAGTAAGGCTATAGTGGAACAACTTTAGTTCTGCATGAGCTCAGCAGAACAGTAGGTTTAACAAGAAAGTGGTTGGTCTTACAGATATGCTGTCTTGAGCTGTGATTTTAAAGTAATAACACGCTCACCCTTAATGAACGCCTCAGCAAAGTGGATCTGCACCAAAAAATTACAACATATCGCCCTAACTTAAAAAATTCTAGAGTCATTGTACTCAACTATCACATTCTGGTGGACTTTTCTCATCTGGCTGGATGGAACAAATTGAAACATAAGAGCTGAAGCACAAAAAAATGCTCCTTCCAGAGAAAGCTGAACTAAACACCATCAGACCATGTTTCTTTGGTAGAACATCACAGATGGCTAATGTGAATGGATAAATACTACATATTGCAACTTTGTTTTTGTTTTCATAGCTCTGGCTATCGGTGCTATCAGTTCAGTATCAGTTCACAGCTATAGCTGCTGTGATCTTGGAATGGCATTGCAAAAAAATAACTAGGGCAACACATAAGTAGCACAAGTTACAAACAAATAGACCATTTTTACACTTATCTTGGACACAAAACAAAAACTAAATGTACCTGTAATGTTGCAAATAACCTCTCATTACCCGAGAAGAAGTGCACAGAACTGCAGTAGGAACATTAAAGTTGAACCGTTGATGTTAACAATGGAGAGTTTGAATATTTCTATTGCTCACCTTATTTTCTTTTTTCTTTCAAATAAATCCAACTTTTGGGTTTAAAAATACATACTTTTCATACTATCACTTCTTCGAATTTGGTGTGGATTTAAAGGGGTTTAAAGGTCCAGTGTGTCAGTTTTAGGATGCTCTATTTACAGAATATGGCAGAAATGAACTATACTGTAATATGCGTAACTATGTTTTCATTTGAGTAGAATCACCCAGAAATAAGAATCATTATGTTTTTGTTTCTTAAGATTGAGGCTTCTTTTTGTCTACAGACACTACAGAATCCATCGTGGAGAATAAGAAATATGAAAAGCCAGCTGTGATGCAGAAAGTGAAGAATCAAGAAAAGTGGATCTCACACCAGTCATGCATGGATAATCCATGATCCTCCTCCTCCTCCCCTGACACTAATAACACTATAGCCAACAGATCAACACACCATGCAGCCTCTTGGTGCTCTCCGTGGTGTTGAGGTAGTGGTGGGTGGATACGCTGACAAAAATCTCCTTCAATAATGTCCTCCCTAACCATTCAATTACAGCCCCCTTGTATCTTAATGCTTTTGCAATACGCTGCAAGCAACAAACTCGATTTGCTGCTGATCCCCCTGGGGAATAGAAATGTGTGAAGTTATAGGGAGAATTTAAAGAAAAGTGGGCAGACAGACAGCCAGGCGGCTCCATCATAGCTTTGGCTTATAGATGGAGGAGGGAGGGGAAGGAGGAAGGATGTGAAGGCTAGTATCCGACCTGAATCAGAAACTCCTCAGAGAGATGGGAGTCTGGGTTGTTGGAGCCGACTCAAACACTTTGAGTCCAGCGCCTCCTCTGTGAGAGATTTATCAAGAGGAAGAAGTGGCCTTGGCTCCTCTTTTTGGTCTGATTTGAGGCCTGAGGGGACTCAACCTCCTGGGAAGGATCAACCTTCACAGTCCAACCTGTAATTAGTGATTAACGGTGAAGTCCAGACTTTTGATTTACTCTGCTATGCTCCCCGAATGGGATGTTGGTCAGTGCCACAGTGAGAGGTAAATCACCTATTGCACTGGAGGCAACAAGCTTGTCAGGGAAAATAGCATGGGACTGTAGGACGTTGCAAGAGGCTGGCTGCATGAAGATAAATTGCACCAAGGTTGCTTAGCCAACCCCCTTACTCCATCCTCTATCATGCTCTGTCGCTCTCTTTCTCCAACACATGCTCACTCGCTCTGTCTCTCTTCACCAAGTCTCACATTCCTCTAACACACTACCTCTTTCCTTCTCAATGTTGTTCAATATTACTAAGGCTGAACGGTTGTGTACCCCCAATTGCTTTGAGTCTGACATTTTGAAGTGGAGATGAAAGTATTTTCCCTGATGCGGAGTATTCATAGCCCATACACAAAGACTCAAAGGGGAAAAAACACCCGAAAAACAGAATACACATTCATGTCAACATTCTCAGATCTTGGATGGTTGGGTTGATTTGTGAAAAACTCTCTCCAGAAGTAAGAAGAATAGAGTTTCCGTTTTTGATGCCAAAGATGAGCGACTCAGTGGACTTGAATGTTTGACAGAGAAAGAAAATAGTTAGAATGTTGAAACACAAGTACTCCCATTTGTTTTCCCAAGGAAAATACTTATTTGTGCTTATAATGTCAAAGTGCTGCCACTAGTCGCACTACCAAACAAAGTGGTCCCTGTACATTAAGGTAACAATAACAAAACACTAATTTGGTGATTTTCATTGCCCTTACAAACACATATGTTGACAGGGAGAGATCACATCTTTGCACTATTCCCAGCTGCACTTCTTCTCAGCTCTTAAAAGAGACACAACTCAGTTTAGCTGAGGAGGAAGGAAACGCAAAGGGAAGAATGCTAAACTAAGTACTCATTGAATGCTGTAAGCTCCCATGTGAAAAAACAGACCATACAGAAAAAGTGACACCTCTACCTACAGTTAGTTGATCATACACAAAACACTCAGCATCCCGTGAAATTGATTATGTACTAGGGTTGGGTAATAGGACATATATCGGCTATTACTGACAGTCCATTGGCAACAGTACATACAGTACACTGAGCTAATGAACAAGTGAGAGAAAAACAGGCCCAGAATATTTTATCTCATCTAACTTGGTGCATTAAGGGTTTATTTTGACCAAACCAGGGCTGGTGATTAACCAAGATGGTTTTGGCGAGGGTTATTTAGTCTTTTACTTGACACACAGACAAAACTTTGATGGACTGATGGTAAAACATATCGCGCATGTACATTAAAAACACACAATTGTACTAAAATAAGCTGCAGCTATCCAGATCATATATAACAGACTACAGTTTTCACAATGTCATTTAATGTATTTGTTGTTTTGAGATCATTTCCATAAGGCGATTGACGGCTGCTTTCCTTTCACACAGATGTTAGTCTTGGTTTTATTGTTGCCTATTTTACTTTAGGAACCTCATAATGAGGCCATTTGAGTTTTTTAATCTAACCAGCACTTTTTTGGGTGGTATCTGTTTTATTATGGAAGATAACAAGTCACATGTTGAACCATGAATTTATCCCAACTGCACTTCGCTGAGGTGTACATTACAGATGGAGTCTTATTCCCAAGACCATCAAATACTGGCAAAGGTGGGAAACAAACAAAGAAAAGTGTCTTGGAGGGAGCCACAGAACACAACAGGTGGTGTTTGTGCCCAGTGATGTCAGTATTTGACATCCTGGGAATGAGACTCAACAATAAACTAACCTTCTCAAGTATGACTGACACCACCATTAATCGAATTTATCCAGCATAAATCAAGGGCTGTTAGCTGACGTTGATTAAATGACAAAATAGTAAGAGAATAATTTGTTCCATTCCAAGCAAACACATACAGCTCTGTCTGCGTGTGTGTTTGGTGGATATATAATAATATGTCATTCATTTGAGGATCACTTAGAATTAAAAAAGTAATTCAGCTCCTTTAAATCTCTAATACATTCTGGAGATAAAAAGTCACATGTTGAAAATGAACCATGAATTATAAAGCAATGAATTATAAAACCATTTTAACACCACTTCTGTGCACACAGCCTGTAAATGGAATGCTCAGCAGGGGTTTTGACAAGTAAAAGCCTGGGTATTCATTAATTGTCACTGTGCCATGGGTGCTGAATAACAGCAAACCTGCCTTAATGGAAGGAGACTTCCCTGGAGGACGCCCTGCTGTTGGTTTGAATGTCTAATTATAATCTTGACAGAAATAGAGAATGTAAGTCAACTCATTTTTTAACTTGGCAAACTTTTTGCAAATGTAAGGATCACACCAGACTTTGGAACACGCAGGAATAAAGCTGTTTTGCAATAATAAAAACGACAGGAAGATAAAATAAACAGAAAAAAGTGAAGCATGGGTATTATGTGTGTTATTATTAATGCACAATAAACAAACTAAAATAAAAAAAAAGAAAGAAAACTGAGCACAAACACATGTAAATAAAGCAATTACTTCAGTCAACATCTTCTGAAACATTCTTCACATCTGCACAACTGAACCGATCCATATAAATAAATTCATGTTTGTTCACATGGAAAATTTTGCAGCTCAACTTTAGGTCAAAGCACTTTGGCATCATTTTGAGGGCGGAACCACCTTTGATGTGGATTTGGAGCTTTTCCACTTAAATGAGATTATTTTATAATGCTCTGAACAGTCCAAATCCAAGAAAAATATCCTAGGCACAGCGGCAGTGACCAGTCTTTCAGTATTTATCAGCATATCCTGCTTCATCCTTCTGCATCGAGAGAACCAGAAAAAATAACTGTGTGCAGCATTACTGCTATAACGTTTAAAAATGCAAAAATTACAGGTGTTAGGTAAAGGGCGAGAGGATAATTATTACCCTCTTCCTCTCTCCTCCCACAAACATTATAAACATCAAGATGGCTGTAAAACATGAACAAATGGCCTCAGTGAGTGCATTACCTCTGGCCAGCTTCAAGTCTGTTTTCAAAGCAGCTGCTGGGGAAGATCCTGAGGGACGGCTGGCATTAGTATGCAACAGAGTCTAAGAGGAGCTCTAATTGGATTAATTTTATCACAGCTACCTTGTGGAAAACAACTAATGAAAAATCCCCTATCTTACTGCTGTAAGTGCTGTATATAGATCACTTAAGCCATAGCATAAGAGAGGCTGTGGTTTAATGGTTCCGTCATATTTCATTCGCATATGCCTGCATGACTTTAAATTATATCAGATTGTATTGTTTATTTATTTTATTGAGGGTTTAATGTTGAGTGGTGCCTGTTCATTCACTGCCCTGAGTAATATCAGGAACCTGTTTACGTGTTTGTGTGTGTTAAAAGGGCAGTATATTTAGCATACATATCAATCAACTTCACACATTAAAAACTCAGAAAGTGTTACAGTACAGTGCGCTTCCATCCAACTATCTGCACATTTTCTACTAGTTTTACACCAGCTTCAGCATCACAGCACACTTGAATAGCTGCACAGCTGCAAATGCTGCATGCCAACACCTTCAGCTGGTTGACAGGAGATGGTAAATGTTGAGAAAGGAGGATGAATGCAGCAATCTGTTTACACTGAACTGCTAAACAATCCTGACAGCCAGAAAAGCACATTGAACCTTTCTCGGTCAGAGGGGCGCTAAAATATATTCTCTGAGAGTGTTTCTTCTGACTGTGAATTTAAACCAGACCTGTCAGTGGCGTGTGAAAGCACTACTGAAGCGTTCATTCACTAAACCCACTTCAGTGATCATTATTGATATAGTTCACCACATACAGGATCTGAACAGCTGCCTATAGAAACTACACTTCCTAAAGCATGCCAGTCCAAAAAATATAGACTTCGCACTTTAAAAAATGCATGAGGTTGTGCAGTGAAGCACTTCTTTTGGGAGTTGGATGTGGACTGTTGGAAAAGCTGTTTGTGTGGATTGCCCTCCATTCAGATTTATTCTTCTGTCACACCATCTTTAATTCATTCAGTTGTGTTGTCCTAAAACACTTAGTATGTAGATCTTTCCCACCACACAATGGTTTTTAAGTAGGCTGAACTGGTTTTACTGTATATGTTATTGTCTCCAATCAAAAAAACTCCAAGTGTCAAATGCTAAGTGTCTAGTTTGCCTGTTCTTTAGTTCAAACTACGTCATACATCAGATGTCCTCTGCTAATAAATGCCTACAAACCCCTGAATGTGAATATTCAGAGCAATCCAAAGCCTAATTAACATTTAAAATCCATCTTTCAACTATCATCTTAATTATTTTATCCTAACTGAACTGAGTTTCATTTTTCATTCCCAGGACATCAAACACAGACAAAAATGGGAAACAAACAAAGTAGCTTGGAGTGGGCCACACAACACAACATAACACAGAACACAACAGGTGGTGTTCGTGACCATTTCTCTCAGTATTTCATATTCTGGGAATGAGACTCAAAACAATAAACTAACCTTCTCAAGTATGACTGACACCACCGTTAATTGAGTTTATTCAGCATAAATGAAGGGCTGTTAGCTGAAACCAGTTTTATAAACTGACGTTGATTAAATGACACAATAGTAAGACAATAATTTGTTCCATTCTAAGAAAACACATACAGCTCTGTCTGCATGTTATTTGGTGTATATATAATTGTTAAAGTTCAAGAGGAAAGAAGAATCCTCCCTTAAGAATTGTTGAGAAAATTTGCCCCTGTACTTCATTTGAGGATCACTTAGAATTAGAGTAAAGTAAAACGTAAGAGTAAAAGTAAAAAAGTACTTAATCTCCTTTAAATCTCTCTAATACATTCTGGAGATAGGAAGTCACATGTTGGAAAATGAGTCTTGAATTATAAAAACATTTTAACACCACTTCTCACAGCTTGTGAATGGAATGCTCAGCAGGGGTTTTGACAAGTAAAAGCCTGAGTATCCATTAACTGTCGCTGTGCCATGGGTGCCAAATAACAGCAAACCTGCCTTAATGGAAGGAGACTTCCCTGGAAAAGACCTGGCTGTTGGTTTGGATGCCTAATTATAATCTTCACACAACTAGAGAATATAAGTCAACTCATTTTCAAGCTCAGCAAACTTTTCTACAAATGTGGGGATTACACCAGACGTGGGAACACCCAAGCAACAAGCTTTCTTGCATTAATACAAAAGACGATGAGAAGGAAGATAAGATAAACAGAATGAAATGAAACAAAAATGGAAAGACATTGCAGAGAAGAGAGAAAGAAACCACTGCACAGCCAAAATCCATATGTTCCTCAAAATGATTGATTCACCAGTTTGGTGTGGTAATCACTAACCAACCCCATGACTTAGATCATTTGACCTTGGAAACATCTGTTTGACATTGTGATGAGATTGTTTTCTCAACTAAATCATGTCGTCTTTGCTGCCTAAAAACTGGCAATAGACCAGGCATGCCCTATTTAATATTTAATAAAGTGCTCAAGAACCCTTCTTTAAAATAATATGTATTTAGTCTGGATACAGCATGACTGTGCCCTGATAGATCAATCACAAGGCAAAATGACATCCAACCCTAACTCTACATTTGATGGGGATGGACATGGAGGTAAGATATATTATACTGGTGTTGTCCTTAAAAAACATTGTCAGTCCCCACCTTCAACTCACGCAAACTTTGTGCTGGCCCCATCAACATAGTATGATAGATCACACTGCAGTCCACCTAGGTTTCCCACCAGTCCCTCAGGAATATAACAGGTATATAACAAGACTTTCTGCCTCAGCAGAAATCAAAGAGCTGTGTCTCCTTGCTGTGTGTTCTGTCAGGAGGTGTCAAGGTTCAGATCAATATCTTGGCACCCAAGAAACAACAAGCAGGAATGAGAAACGCCCCACAGTGCAGCACAAATAACATTAACACGTTACTTGATAGAAAAGTACAATTAGGGTCATTACCGTGGTAATAAATAATGTTTACTGAATACAGTAAATTAACTTTACATCAAAAATACTTTCAGTAGTTGACAGACTTTGGGGACAAGCTGAAATAAAGATAAATATTGTTACTGTCATAATAATATAGTAGTGCGACAACTGTTTCTGCTACTGCCAGCGCATTTAAACGTAGCCACTATTTGGGATGATGCCTTTTAAAAGTGTTAAAGAAGCAAGGTGCCCTGTAAGTCTGCTCTGTATGTCTCCCAAGAAGAGGTTTTGTTGGGGATGACATTCAAGCCAACAGACTTGCCTGAGGGAGCATGCAGGCACAGGATTCTTCCTGAACACTTGCACATTCACTTTCATTGTTGTCTGTGAAGCAGCATGTCTTGACGCTTAGAGGATGCATTTAATAGGTGTACCCAAACTAATAACATTAAACTGTGCGGTGCACAGGCAAAGCACCTTGTGATTGTCCAGCCAACTTCAAAGGGCTTAAAAAGCACACTGGCACGAGGACGCAGTCACAGTTTGCCTCAAATGCAGCAGCTGTTAAAACCCCCTGAATGCTATCCAACCTAATGTTAAGCTAACTTATACACACTGTTCATTTCTTACAGTGCATGAGTATGATATCAAATATATTCACTGGTAATTTTAACATCATGTTTCAGGCTCCCTTTTTACATTAAGGTTGAAATATGACTTGTGGCAAACGGTGAGGGTGACCTTTTCCTAAGTTCATTTTGCAGTGATCACAGATGCTGACTAGTCTGTTTCAGATGACAGACCTCCCTCTCAGCACTGACTGCACAAAAGTGGTTTCAACTATCTTGTTTTGGCAGAGTGCACAGCTCCATAAAAAAACAGGGATAGGAGCATGTGAAAAAAAATGGGTTTTTTGAGTGCAGCTGTATCACCTTTTCCCACATGTTTTTGAGCTAATGCTGCACTTGTGTTACATCCCTAAAATGTACAGAGTGTACTCTCTTTTTTTAAGCTTTCAGACTTTGCAAAAAAAATATTCTGACTGCTAACTAGCATGTTTAGAAACTTTCTCCCCTCCTTTTGTGCTTTGTTGCAACTTTTGGCCAGGACTTAGACTTAGACTTAGATAGGAATTAAGGAAAGTATGTATATGTTGAATACTCAATATATTGATAAAGAGTTGCAGTTTTATTCTCATGATATAGAATAAATGTCAGGCTGTGTTGTGACATTTAGGTATTGGATTGGATGATTAAGTATTGGATGCAGCATTAAAGCAGAACAAATGTACATACAACAATGACAACTATACCTGTCACACACAGTAAAAGTAACTTCTACTTAATAGTGTAACTTCTGACTAACTGGGACACACTAAGATATACTGCAACTATATCAGAGCTTATACTCGTATTTGTACACTTTTATACATACATGACTGATGTCCAGCATATTTAAGGTCACTGCTGTGCAAATTACACCATAGCACTGTCGATTCCCTCATATACTTCCTATTTTAGTGATATCTGTCTTGTATTGAATAAAGTTGATGTTAATGTCTGACAGTTAATACCCCAATGTATTGGGACACTCTCCTACCAAAAGTTAATGACACTTTACTTTATGACACCTTGTCTGTTTACCCATGATGCACTAGGCCATCGTTCACCAAATTATTAAATGATGACAAGAGGCTGACTATCAGTAGTGTGGCAGACATCATTCATATCTGTAACATCATCTAATTAAAAGACATCACTTCTGCCAGACAGTTTCCTTACTGCTTAGCTGAAGCAAATTGATTCTCAACCCTTTTCTAGTCCATGCAAAGGAGGGATGAATAATGCATGGACATTAAAGTCTTATCTTCTGTCCCGACAAACAATGTTGCCACGCTTTGAATATTCCACAAAGGTGTGCAAAGGGTCCTTATTAGCACAATAGTGAGACAGGTGCCGTTTTCATGGGGAGTCATTCTGAATTTACTGCTGTTCATTTCCAGGCTGCACCATAATTCTGGACACACTGGATCAATTGATTTACTTTATGACGGTGCTCAGTTTACGACGGCGCTTAAGGTATTTGCATAGATTTTTATAGCTGCCACTCACAGATTATGTCGGCAATGAAGTGAAAAACTATAACTTTGCAATGCGTTTTTGCCTCAAGCGCGTTGACCATGGTGTATGAGGTCTAATCAGTGCACAGATTTCTGTCCATTACTCCGCTGCCCTGGCTTCATCTTCAACCGACAGGTCATTGAAATCCATGTTCAAGGCTATGACTCAAGTTATTATTGAAGATGCGATTGCATTACATCAACAGCTGTGCACCAGGGGCATCATATTAGAAAAAAAAGATGCTCTCTCTGTGATACGTTATATAGCTGTTTTAAATCTGTATGAGCAAGAACACCAACAGTAATAAAAGAGATTGGCTATGCTCAGTAAATCTGATTGACTCACGTTTTTTTAGTCGATCCAATAACACAATAAAAAATAATGCTTTCCCAATTAGCATTTATTTCCTAATGTGAGTCTTGATGATAGTGGATGATTCAGGGCATCAGAGCAGGATACATAATTCAGCACTGTGATGATACAGATGCTTTTTTCATCTGGATAAAATGAGTTTAAATCCCATGAAGGCAGGAATATATCTTGCTGATGCTGAATCTGAGACAGGTGTGTCCTTCAGGTTACTTAGACTTTGACCTCTTTTATTGCAGCAAATGAAGATATGAGCTTTGAATTAAATTGCTCCCTAATATGTGAAAGAGTTGCAAGTCCTACTCAATACACTGAGAATTGACATGAAAAGTCATTTTCTGGTCTCTTTGTTTCCCAGACCTACAATCAAAGCACTTTTTTCTTTGTAATCTCCTCTGGTTAGATTCATAGATTTGTATTGAAATGAAATGAATGAAATGTTGAATACAGTGGTTAAGCTCAAGAGATAGTGAATTTGTGGTCTTTTTATCTGCCTTTCTTTTTCAGCTCCCTCATCTTTGTAGTACCTAAGCATTTAGCAGAATGAAGTAGATTTAATGATGAACAAAGCAAAGACACCCGCTGAGAACCTGAATGACCTCCAAGTATGTAAAATGGTCAATTCAGTGTTGGGTGAACCAAGGTGAAATGGCTTTGAGTGCTTCAGTAGCGTGCATGAATTTCTTGATTGAAGTTGAGCTGTTGACAAAGACACAAAAGCTAGTATTCAGCACATTGCTAGATTTAATCTGATACTTTCTTAATAGGCCAGCCAGAAAATACCAATCCCAGTCAAGAGACTTAATGAAATGGCTTATGCGATTAGTCATTTTGTCATTTATACATTTAGGCAGCTATCTTTTGTTCCTAAATAACAAGATTAAGTGGCACATAAGGATAAATAATTAAAAGAAGAAGTAATAGAAAGGAAAAAGACAAGTTGAAAGAAACTCCACCACAGAGAGGGAGATTTACTAACATTAAATATCTCATTTCCTTGTGAAGAGCTAAGCTGGAAGCTTGCAAAAAAAAAAAAAAAGATCTGAAAACTGAAAAAGGAAATAGTTGAAGTTAGAGAAACTTGAGTCTTCAAGGAGCCACAGCTCTCCCCAGATTGGATGGGGTTTCCTTCTTTATGTGAGTTGCCAGAAGGGCTTTTCTCCCACACACTCACATATGATGTGGAGAATAACAGATAAGATGAGACTTCTTCACTTCACCATTTGCTCTCGTGACTTTGTCTGCTTTAAGAAATGCTTTAAAGACAAAAGGCCAATGAGATGAAGGTTGATTATGAATTCTCTCCCACAGCTAAATGTGTCAAGACAGCCAAATGTCAGAGGATATTCTGTCAGAGGATATTGAGCTGACTGAAAATGTCAGACAGGGAGGAACTGTGAAAAAAAAGAAAGAGGTGGAAACAATAGGAGGAGGAAGAAACCGGTGCACATGTGTTGGTGTGACTCATAGCAGAGCACCTGTCAACATTATGTTACCTAATGAGGGGGGGGGGGGAACTATTATTTCGCAGTAGTTATGACCTGCTTCCGTTTGCAACAACTTAGCGTTGATCCTCCTTTTTCTATCTACCCTGATGGACTAAACGTTTGACCAACAACCATACAACCAACAACTTGTAATGATCCGCATTTCTAAGAAAATGCACCATGTGAAAAGTTAAAAACTGATGATGTTAAACACTCAGACTCCTCAGATTTTAAAACAGAGTCAAACACTAATTAGACAACATTTTTCTTTTAAGGAGCCCCTAAGCTTTATACATTGCACAACAGATGGCTTAGATTTTATGCTATTAATAGAAAAACAGTAGGAGGAAAAGCATCCGTATCAATCGAATCAATTACATTTAATTTAAATAAATGTATAAACATCTGTTGTTTCAGTGCATTCAAGTTACTCTTTGTGTTACAGTTTAGTCATGATTATTGCAGTATTGTCCAAGTGACTTATAATTAACTGGTGAAAAATGATGTGGACACTGTTGTCACAATGTGTAACAATCATGATGATGTGGTGACTGCCAATCAACCTCAGTATGTGTAATAAACACATCAGGACATATTAAAAGTATTGGCTGAGCCTCGATGGATGAGAATTTCAGTGCCAGGCCTAAGCCTTCACTTTTGAGAGAGAGAGTTTAAAACAGAGAAAACATTGAATGTGTGTGTGTGTGTTTTTTTTCTAATCACATAAAACATTTCACTAACAAAACTTTGGACTCACCAAAAGCTGTGTAAAATTCCTCTTTTGTGAGGTGCTCATCATCATTGACATCGTTGTACTTCAGCAGGTCAAACAGTGTGCACTCAGAGACATCCTTGGACAGACCTTCTTGCTTGATAACCTTAAATGAGAATTCATTAATTTTTGGTTAAAGAAGTTGGAAAATACTTTGTGGTTTGTCTTCACTTTTCCAAATCTGTCTACTAGAAACAAACATTTATAAAATGCCATCTGCACTAGCATAAATATTTAGGACACATGCAGTGCAGTAATGCCCAGATGATCCCCCGAAAAACATGGGACTCCGATAGCCACTCGTATTGGCACATTTTGTCATGACAGCTATAAACCTGCTTAAACCTGTACAGACACTATATAGTACACCGCAACTGCCTCAAACAACCCGTCAGTCTGGCCGCTTCTCGGAGTGGTGGGACGATCAGGAGAAAGGAGGGCTCACAGCCAAGCTACTGACAGATGACTGACAGTCACAAGTCACTGACTGGACTGACGAGAAGCAGTAATGTGCCTCAAGGCATCTAGCCTGCCGGAAATGCATAAGATGATGACTTGACAGTCAGCTACAACATAGCTCTCTATCTCCACAGTTTATTTGAGCGCAGTGCCAGCATACAGTATAGTAACTTTAGAAGATACCTGGCTTTTGCTGTTCTGGTACATAAACACTGCCTCCTAATGCATATGGAGGAAGGAGGTCAATTCAGAATTAAAATCAGTAAAACGCCCAGTAAAATAATTTGTGATTTTGATGTTTACTTTTACGTTCTTCCATTTTCCATCGGTCTTGTTAGGTTGTAATGTTTGTGGTGAAATTTACTGTAAAAAACAGACAAATTTTGCAACACACTTGGCTCGTCTTTGAAGGCTCTCAGGGTGGCTCCCTTAAGGTATTCCCTTAGGCACCTGTCTAGTGTCAGAGGAGGGACAGAGATGCTTCTAGCTGAGAGATAGCCACTGAGGCCATAGGCTCTAGGAAGAGACGGCAGAGCCCAGGCTTCTCGAGGAATAAACACCAAAAGTTGCATTGGAACCTACTTTTATTTACAGCCATTTACCATCAGGAGGGAGAGAGTTTATTTTTTAAACATTCAGGATTAAAAAAGTATCTCACTCTTGGGGCAGATATCCACTGTTCTTACTGTAGGCATCAGCAGGCACCTGGAGCTTTGTTATACTTTATATTTAAGTGGAGACCAAAAAAAAAATAAAAATAAAAATTGCTTGGAGAAAAAAAAAAGCAAAATTGCCTCATGATGTAGCTATTTTGTCAAAATATCAAGATATTAGTATAGTCATATTAAGGTTATGAGAGTTTGCAAAGTTTGCTCTTAATTTTGAGCATCTGACTAGGTTTATTACACGTAAGTACACAGTACACAAGTAAATGTTACTTTGTGTACTGACTTAGTCTACTTTGAAGTTTGGATATAATCTCTCTAATGAGTCAACATTACATGCTCAATCTAAACTGAGTTGGATGTCAAAGTTGATAAGACGCATGCAATATTTGCTGTCAGTTTATCCAAACCAAGACACACTAAAGTTTTGTCACAACAGATGCTAAAAAGGCCCCAAAAACTATACAGGTTTTCTCATCATCCTGCTAAAGCATGATCCTAGCCAATGCCCTCTGCATGGCCCAGGCAGAAAAACATCCATCATACTAGATCAGCTGTCAAAATGTTGATCACAAGGGACAGCTTTATACATCATGCCTCGTTCATCGGATCAGTGCACTTCCCTTCCCAGATGACTTGCCCAAAATGTAGTCACCTGTAATGGAATAAGCTTAGTACATCCTAGAAATATGTAAATGTGGCATACACAATAAAACAGCTGATTGTGTCGTTCATATGTAGATTTGCAAAATGTTTTCCACTTTGTGTCTTGTAGGTATTTTTAAATTTAGAGTTGAGCTGCATCACTTCAAATGTTCCTCAGGAAAAAGGTATTGAAACTTATAAATATTCTTGACTCTCTGGTCCTTCTTTCTAGCTTGCTTTGACTTGGAGTAATGTAGGTGGCCTTTGTGAGCAAACACTGCTTACAGTAGAAAAATCTCACATTTTGATTCCTTAACTCGAAATCTTAAATATTTTATGGCATACCCCTATTCCCCACACACACAAAGAACTGATTCATCTGGTTACTTTAGATTTTTTTTTGCAGTCACTTCTTTTGTAGTAAGTGACTATTCAACCACAGTAAAAGAGAACCACAGACATGCTCACTGGCTTTCAGTAAACCCTGTGAACTAAATGAACTGAGACAGATCACTGACAGGATAACCAGCTGTAATGTTCATTGAGCTTCTGCCTTCAAATCGAAGCTTAATCTACACAGCCAATGGAACACTGCCTGATTTCTCAGATAAAACACCTATCTCACAATTAGCAGCTACGTACAGACAGTTAAATTTCACTACTGGGATAAGTGTATGTACTGTGCTATGTGTGCTGAAACCCTATGCATTGGTAAGAGGATGTCGAAGGGGCTACTGCAGTGTGGGTCCTATAGACAGATGTTTATTACCATTTATCTTCAACCATAACTTGCACATGAATTCTGCTCAAGATGTGGACATTAGCCATCTTTCTAAAAAGCAATAACCATGGAACTTTATTTAGCTTTTTATGAACCATAATTGATTAAATATTTTTATTTTTTAGACAGCAGGCAACCGTTATGGTAGACAGGGGTACAGCAGGGTCTCTGATGGACAAGGTACTGTTTTTGGTCAAATGATGGATATGGATATGGGCAATGGATGAAAAGAAATGCCATTTGAAAAGGGCACCCAGGACTAAAAGGGCAGGGACAAATGCTCCCTGTGTCCCTTCATGTGCACACTCTAGCAAGTCAAATATGCCAGGGTGAGGGATTTCCATCCTAGACTTTCAAATAAGATCAGAGAATGCTCCAATTATAAAGAGCGCTTTAGGGCACAAGGGTGGCAGCCATGGTTTTGTACTTTCAGCTACTGATAAGAGTGTGATTTGCTTGTGCAATGCTCTTTTTAAGGCCTTGTTCACACCAAGATGTAATTTGCATAAATCTTTTGTCTTCTTTCACGCACATTTTATGTTAGTAAGGCAAACCTCTCCTGTCTTACTATAGCTCAAGCAACTGAGGTAAAGGAAAGCATGTATGACATTTCAAACTTGCATCCTTTGGGGGCAAAATAATACTGTACTTGTAAGAATATTGTCATTTCCAAGCTATTAATTACTCTGAAATTATACTGTGAGACAACATTTTATGCACCAACATAAAAACTCATTAAAGACTCAATCCATAATTACATTCAGACGCCCTTATGCTGATGCTGAGGCACTGTCAACCCACAACTGCCTTTGTTTATTAAGTGTCTTATCAGATTAATGAAGCTGTTTTGCTCCAATATTTATCATGTAATTGTTTATTATGCAGTAATTTTGATGTGAGTAGTAGACTCATCTCCAGTAGGCTGTAGATGTGCAAATACTTGACGTTTCCTCTCACTTCAGCTAAACAAGCCTGTAGTTTGGATTGTATGAAAGAGTGATAAGCAAACCAATAAAACGTGAAGAAAACAATGTTCTTACAAGCTATGTGTACCTCAAAGTCAGAGAGGACCTGCATCAGCCTTTTCCATTTCTGACTATTCCTGAAATGTTCACTTCTCTTATTTTCTCTGTCAATGCGTCTTACGTAGCTCACACTCTAAAAAAAAAAAAAAAAAAAACTGCCAACATCCCCATATGTGTCAAGGATAAAAGTGGTAGAGCTAAAAGAACTTCTTATACATGTAAGGATGTTAATTATTACTGACTAGTTTGTGTCATTTAGACACCTGAGGAGAAGTGAAATGGTACAGCTTGGCCTGGAATAGAATAAATGGCATCCCCAAGAGGTTTAGAAATCAGTCTAAAGTAATATTTAATAGGCTTAAAGGGCGTATGTAAATTCACATGCAGAATACTGACAATGTTATTCCCTAAAACACAACACAACATGGTTTGTTGACTATGCATTTCACTCACTGCAGTCAATATTTCTCTAATGCTGGAAAGGGGTGCTGTGTAAATGTAAAAACATGTAAAAATATGTAAATAATATGAAAATATGACAAAAATATCACAGTTTTTGAGGCATTATTTGGATGGTGTAACTCAAAATACTAAAATATATTCAAATTAATCTAATGAGACCTCCCCCCGTCGGGTAAGAAGTTTCTGACAAAGCTAACCAAGGTGACCCCTGCACAGATGGGATATCCTACTGGATCAGCAGGAAACTGACCTAAGAATAGCAACTGGTTTCATGGTTCTGAAATCCACCGCAGGTTGCTTACCCTTTCAATTATTTAAATACTTTCTATAATAAATCAGTCCTCAGGTAACTGGGAGACGTTATTTGTTATGCGCAGAATATCCTCCTTCCTCATGGCAGCCACAAAAAGCTCTTTTTACAACCATCCCTCCTGGCAGCTCTGGTCAAAGGCTGCAGCCTCCCATAAGCACAAGGCTTCTTTGACCCACATTGCTTTTGAAAAGATTTACCTAGAGCCACACGCTACAGTTACCAGAGGGAAGGGTAAGAGGTGTAAAATGGACACAATTATGGCAGACATCAAAGCGGCTAGTTTAAACACCTGAGCACACAGATGGTTTGTTCGTTTGTCATTTTTATGTAAATATCCACCCTCTTGGATATATATTTACATAAAATTACTGTGCAATTTTGATAGACTTACGCAGTGCTGTGGGGCATCTTAAAAATTGAAGTGCAGATACAAAATGCTAAAGAGCTTCTTTTTAGGGGACTGACAAAAGGTACATGAATACATTTACAAAACTCTTATAAGATAAGTGTTACCTTCAATCAAGGTTAGGTTATTTGACTGACTGAAACGTTTTCTTTTTAAGAATAGCGTTGCGTTAGCTGTTAGTTCGAACCTCGGCTGGGGTCTTTCTGTTTGTTTATGCAGGTTAATTGGTGACTTTAAATTTCCCATAGATGTGAATGGTTGTTTGTCTCTATGTGCCCTGTCCAGCCCCTAATGGTTACAGAAAATGGATGGATGGATCTTGTGCATTATTCATCTTATGTTTTATGTCCTTACCTGTGAGAGTTCGCTGGCATCTATTTGACCATTGTTATCTGCATCAAAGCGTTTGAACATCAAATCAACTAGTTGCTTCCTGGCAGCCATGTTGTCCTTGTGGGCCCCGTGCATGTTAGACCCCGTGTATCGTTTATCATGTAAATCCAGAATCTTTGTTTTCAGCCGACGGTAGTCACTCAGTCTGCAGTTGTCGTCTGGGAAAAAGAGAAAAAAGGAGAAGCGCAGTGGTTAGGAGAGTTTGTGTTTCCTTTGTTTGAATGACTAAAAAAATCAATTAAAAATTAAGGGGACGTGTAAAAACAGATATTTCATAAATACATAAATGAATCCCAAAAGGTGTATAATTAAAAGCACTGAACTTAGGACTACTTAAATTGAATGCAATTTTTCAAATCTCAGCTAATTAGCCCCTGTGAAAACTCGAATCCCCCTGAAGACACACATTATTAAACAATAAGCTGCTGTTTATATTCACCCAAAACCCAAATATGAGCATGTCTGTGATTGTCTGCATCACAATAACAAATGCTAAGTATTATTATCCCGAGGGGAGCACAAACAGTGACAGTCTGTAGCATTTCACTGCTTCAAACTGAGAACGCAGCAGCTCCCGTCAACACAAAAGAGACTGGCGAACAAATCCGTCACACCGGTGTCAAGAGCTAACCCTGACAGCAACAGAAAACATGATGGTGTTGTATGTACAATCCGCCATCAAAGACTCTAGATCAAAGAAGTCAACTACATGAAAGGTTCAGCAGAGTAGAGCCAAGGTAAGGAGAAAATAATGACTAGTAGTAGCGGTTGACATATGTCACATCAACTCCTTATTGTTAGAGCTGGAAACGTTTTCTCCTTTAATAACAGTTATATTAGCTGAAGTCAACTAAGCCACGAGAAAAACTTTGTTGTTCGCTGAGATGTTTTTAAAATCTCAAGGGAGGAAAATGTCATCTCTGCCATCATCATTTGGTGTGATCACCTAGGAGAAATATGGAATAATAGCTGCTGCATGGAGTCATCTGTGAGGCAAATGAACTTTGTTGGGGATGATCAGGAGGGAATGATTTAGTGAGTGCCGTAATGAGATCTCCACTGAGTAGAACTGGGTGCTCGCTGAGAGCTGATGACTAGTTAAGCGGAATCAGAGTGTACCTAGAAATCAATGACATGTCATTAACGGATGTGTGGCATCTTATTTTTGGCTTAAAGATTTCTTCCTGCGTTCCTTCAGCAAAACAACTTGAGTAATCAGCGAACATTCAAATGGAAAGGATGGTGTAATCCTGACGCTACCCATGATTTGAGTTTGACCGGCTGACAGAATTTCTCCACTCTTACTTCACTCAGTGAAATCAATGAGCTACCACAGAGGATCAAGTCATTTTCATTTTCATCTCAATTCCGTGTGACCTTGTCACAGTCCGCTGATGTAAAGACTTCATGTCCTGGCACTGAAACATTTAGGACTGTAACTGGGGCAGGTTGAAATTAAACAGTTAGGGGGAAGTATTTGTGGATCTTTTTATATTTTACCAGGTATAGACAGACAATCAGTGTAAAAATGTAAAAACTCTGCTTCTAACCTCTACAAGCACAAGAAGTAAGTTGCACATAGTGAAGGTAAAAATGCACTTAACTTTTTCATTTTTCATGTATAAAATGAATCGTGGATGTTACGATTATGACAATTTATTGATAACTGTCTGTTAGCTAACTTAGTGCTTCAAAAAGCAGACAACCTAACATAATGCCAACGTCAATGTTACTTTCATAATGGCAGCAGTTATTGAAATGGAGATGTACTTTGGGTAATTTATTACTTTATTAAGTTTTACTTCTATTTCAGTAGGGCTTTACACATTCATTCTGATTACTTCAGTATTTTTACTTTTATACTCGCCACGAAAAGACCTGAAAAAAAGAATGAGCAAACACGACGGAATGCCTTCACACAGGGGAAGAAGCACCACTGAAGGTTTGATGAATATGAAAATGGTCTGAATCACATACTGTGGCCTCTGAATGCAGTTCTCTGAATTACCATTATGAGCGAATATCATGTGGAATAAGTAGTAGTGGTAGAAACTTGGTCTCATGGTGACCCAACACCTCACTAAGCCATTTATGTTTCTTTTAATTGTCACCATCTGTATATGCTGTGTTTTAACAAGGTCTCCGTTGTTTCATCTTGAAAAACTGAATAACTGAAAGCTCACATAGCCAGGCGGAGAGAATTAAACATAAGCAAGATGCTCTGGAACAATGTTTGTTTGAGCAGGTACACCTGTCAGAGAGAGTCAGTGAGAGACACACAGAGTTGTTCACAGATGTTGGAGCTGTACACTCAGTCTGAAGCTTCCTGCACCTAGCAGGGTGTGAACAACAACAGCAGCAGTGGAGCTACTGACTACTGGCTGGTAAGCCTGTCTTTACTCCAGCCACTGCAAATAGCAAGCCAACTGGAGGACCTATTGAATTACAGAATTTGCTTTGGCTGTCAAAACAGCGTAAGTGTTGGGTAAATTCTTGGGAATGGAACCAGCAGGTTTATTCTTGCCCTGGAAACTGCAGCAGCCGCCTTAGGCTGCAGCATGCTGCATATCAAGGGACAGGGTCTGTTTTGACAAGCGTCAGTGCCAAAGAAGCTGCCTTAGTCACAAATGGCAGAATGAATAAAAGATAAATGGCTGCTGGCATAACCGAGGGATATGAAGGTCAGCGACGTCAAAGGGGAACGCACGGGGACACACACACACACACACTTGTACACACAAACCGCTATGCACACACACATGCTCTTACTGTACATACAGTCTCAGCATCCTCAAGCCACAGTACATGCCTACACAGACAGTGTCACGATTAATTAGACAATGACTACTATAATCTCTCTCAAATTAATTAAGACTAAATGCCTTTGTCAAAAGAGGCCTTTAAGGAATAAGCAGCAACTCAGCAGAAACCTATTGTATATTTCAGTCCAATCCATTTAGATGAGATCTACTGATAGGATTCTCAGTCTTGTAAAATCTGGCCTTAGGTTTTCTATGTGTCTCAGCCATTCAAATTGCTTTCGAGCTGCATGGAAGACATTCAAATGCAATCAATCAGCTAACAAATTCAGTGATTTTATTCATGATTCCCCCTCAGTGTTGATGACTCAAATCATCATTGGAGAAGCCCAGATTTAAACCTCACATTGCCAGTTGAATCAGCTGCTCCCCCCCACCCCCCGCCATGTTATTTTACACAGAGCAACTGGGGAAACATGCTGGCAGGCTATAAACTTAGGCACAACTGATCTCTGGGAACCACAGTGGCTTAGAGGTTAAGACGCCAACCATAAAGTGCAATGTCCCCAGATGAGAACTTGCATCTCTCTCTCCTTTCTTTTTTGTCATCTCTTCACTATGACATCAAATAAATAAATGATAGTTTGGTGTACTGATGAAATAGTATTAGTAAAAACAAACACATCTACAAGTGAACAAAGCAGGAACTCAAAAGATAAAATTAATGATTTTGCAATGGGTGGTTTTGCATGTGTTTGTTTGTTTTTAAAATTTAAACAATTTAAAGTATTTAAAGTTTGAAGTAATACAATACTTCATACAAGCTATTCTACCATGAACCAGAGTCCTTCTACAGGTGCAAAGAAAAATGGCTAAAATTTGAATTTATGATTGATTGTGATTTTCCCATGGTAGGAAAGACAGGACCTGGTTTCCCAATAAAACATGGACAGCATCACAGGCACCGATGTTCTTTTAAATATTTCCATCCCTTGTCATCTGAAGTCCATAAACTTTACAGTATGTATTAATGTTAAACTTTAATGACAACACAGCCCTTTTTTGCAACATCCAATCACAAGCTGAGTAACGGTAAGGGTAAGGGTGTTGTAATGGATGCAGACTGTAATACTCCTACTGCCACACGTTACTGTAATGTTGCTTTAGTCAATATTATTCACTTTTTGTTTCACCCACTCACAAGAGCTTGTACACCTAATATTTTACCATTTTGTGAGAGTTAAAAAATCTCTGGAATTGTATCCTTTCATAGTGGCTGTTATTCTGTCAAAGAGGCTTTTATTCAAAATGTGATGTGTGTTACATGGTAGGAGGTCCAAACGTTTTAACACCATTTGATAATGCAGTAACACATGGAGGATGAACACTAGCCAATCTGCTTTACTGTTTGGCTATGACTCCACAATGACCTTGCTTATGACAAATGTCTTGGTCACAAGGGCTCCATATGTGGCAAGTGACTGGTCAAGTTCCACCGTGAAAAGCCATTGTCTCTTATTAATTGCCTTTAACTGTTCATATAATGAGGGGGTGAAGTCCACAGTACAATACAATCCAGAGTAAGAAGATTCATATGGACTATATCAGTTGGGGGCAAATGATTTATTTCATTAAAACTATTGGTCAAACAAGATAGTAGCAGGATGCTGCTCTCCTGTGAGTGAAGAAATTTGTTATCAAAATGCAAAGCTATAGCTTTTAGCTAAAGTTTGCACTCTCATTTAATTGCTGTACTGCTATACTTTGAAGAATCTGCTTTTCAGCCTTTTGAATTTACAAGAATTTGTGAATTCAAAAAAATGATTGGGTGTACAATGCCGAAGGAGTTGTTAAGAGGCTTGTGATTGATAAATGATGTTTGAAGAATGCTTCAAGTTTCATCCTTGGAAGTGCTTGCTTTGGCAAGAAAAGAGCATGGTCAAGGACTAGCATTTTATTTTTAACAGGAACTTTTTACACAGCAATGTCTGTCAATGTCTGTTTACTGATCAGTCTTGTGCATATGTGGAATGGAATGTGGAAGATTTTTGCAAAGGGAGCTGCCCAACAGAATCAGTTGTTAAAGAACTGGGAACTCAAATCATCATATATTATTTTACTATTTGCATAACAGACTCAAATCTACAGCAAACTGTCAATTATAGTTTACAGCAGCCATCACGTTTTGACAAAGAATTTCCTTGATCTTGAAATTCTCTTGCCCATCCATTTGGCATTTTCATATCATGGTGAATAGATGGAAGAGGAAACAGGTGGGACTTCAATTAACATGATAGTGCAAAGACACGTTAGTCTCTGCTGGAAAAAGGGATTTGCAGGCTGTCTACACTGGACGTGTTTCAGGAGTGTTTCACTGGCATCTGACTAAACAAATACTCATAAGTTTTAAGTTGTCAACACCTGCCAAATAACAGCTTTCATTTCGCCTGCTTTATGTGCATAACTGACAAACAGAGTTATCTGAAGCTTGCTTTTTGTCAAAATAGACAAATATGCTCTAAATAGACAGCTGCTGATGTGCTACTTTCTCTACATGACCTGTATGCACAAATCTTGCTGAGAAACATTGTCTCAGAATCAGGCCTGTTTCCGGCACCACGTCCTTCAGCTGGTAATTTAATGATTCTGTCAGCACGCTGCAAATGATTTTTTTTTAACTTAGTTTGAGGAAATGCGCAATAATTATGAATCAATGTTGTAGACACCAAAAATAAATAAATAAATAAATACATTTTATCTCCAACCTGTAGACTGGCCACAAAATCAAAGGTTTTATGTGATTATAGCTGGAAGGTCAGTAGAGTTGCCAACACTAAACTATAATTTAGCAGGTGGTTCTTCTGTCATCCTGTTTTAATGTGCAAAAGACTTTCCCTTTGTTAAATTAAATCCCTGCAACCATTAAAAAGGGCCAGAATGCTGTCATAAGGTAGACTTCAATGCTGCTATGGTACAATAGAAAGAATCAGGGTAATCAGAATAATCACAGTACAAAGCCAAGGTCAATCAAAAAATGAATTCAAAACTCAGGTTTTGCATTGAGCTTTTTTCTTTGTCTAGATTTCCCTTGAATTTGTCAATGGAAAGTACATCTGAGTCCATGACTTATATCAGCAACCCAGCCTATTCACGAACAGCATGATGTGAAAAAGATTTAACTGAAATCCTAATTCCATTTGTTACGAATAACTTGATTCAATGACTACAAAAATGTAGACATTTACCATTTGCTAACAACTTATCAGTCTATCCCAACTGACAGCTAGGTTAATACAGTGTCATATACTAAATATATACAACATTTATAATAGTAATAATAGTAATACATATCACGTATACATATATACAATTCTCAAATGAACTTGAAAGTGCCTTGTGTAGATGAATATACTCCTAATGTGTGACTCTTACGTTATGTATGTCTTTGGTTCTGTTTTTATATTATTCATGTTTGTGTTCACTGATGCACTCATTATTACACTCCCATTATAAGACGTAGTGGATCACTCTGGCTATGAGGTAATGAAATACTTTTTGGATCTTTCTCTCAAAAGGGGAACAACAAAACTCAGCAAGCAAACCAGAACATAAAGGCATTCTCTTGTGTAAGATCGCACCCATCCACAGGGAAATACCGCAAAGTGATGAACAAGCTAGATAAAGCATGAAGGCCAACAATGATCTTTTCTTTAAAGTTTTTAAAGAATTTAAATGGTTGACAATAACTGAAATGGAGGTGAATATACAGCCATTGTTGAATACTGCGCCATGGATCACAGAAAAACACCACACGTTATCCTGCAACTTGCTCTAAAAAATAACCAGGTCTATTCGGGAACATACACAACTCTGTTATTTCACTGTTCTACTCTGTTTTTGTTTGAATGCAGACCTAAAAAAAACTTTTCTCATCATTCTCAGAAAAAAGTAGTCAGTCAGAAAAAGAAAACCTTCTCCATCCACTGTTCACTGAGGCTATAACCACGAGTGAACCCACTACCTTCTCCTCCACCTACCCCTTTAAAAGCACTACTGTTTTATTTATATAGAGAAAAAGGTGGCTCAGCAGAATAGATGGAGTCAACTCCACTGAAACTGTCCCATCTTTGCCCCATGGAGCCCGCCCCCCCACCTTCTCCTCCAGCTTTTCCATCTCTGTCTCCAGGGCCCTGGGTACTGCCACGACTCGCAATACATCAAGACAGCACGCCGTGACAACTGGGTTACCCAAATCAGAGGTCACTGATTGCAATCTTTAAGAGCAACTAGAGGTGTCACTGCCGCAACACCTGACTGAATTTGAAATGGATATCTGGGCAGCAGGGCTGCAAACTGCTCACAGTCGCTTTGCCCAGGATGATACAAATGCAAAAAAGTCACAGCAGACCTGAGGCACAGAGAACAGCTGTCTACTGATATTCCAGAGTTTAGGATAAAACTTTCAGGCTCTGACTGTCATGCTGAAGAGTTGTGCCTTTAGAGACTAAAGGCAAGGTTGAAAGTGCAGACAATCTTATCACAAGGTATATTTGGTAGCTGTTGTGGGTCTTTAAATCATATCATTGATCCTCATTAGTAGATGGAGTTTAGCCAACTGCCATTGGGCTATACTGTAGATGGTCATATGATGTATCGGCCTATATAGTAAAATAGTCAAGGTAGCTGCTAATGTTGATTATCTCAAAATAAACTAAAACTGATTTGCTGCATTTGACTAACGGCTAAATATTTAAAATTACAACTATAACATTGGAGCCCTACAATATAGTTGTAAAAGTTAAGATTGTATTGTCAAATATTAAAAATAAAAAAAATAAAAAGTTCCATGAAAAACAGCAAAATGGGGCTTTTATTAATCTACCCCCTTAGCGTTTAATGTTTGGTTCATTTTAGGTAAAGCTTAAACACAGTTAGCAATAATTGTGTTCATGGTCCAAAAAAACCAATGACAAATGTTGGTAGCAGATCGAATATGAACTGTGGTCCTGAGTGTCAGACTCAGATGTTTTGTACACCAAAAACCCATTCAAATCTCTACCATGAGAGGTTTTAAAGAAATATAAGAACATTCCGCAGCTTCCATTATTGCATTCTGAGAGATCGTCATTATCACATTTGAGGAAAACATAAAATGTTTGAAGAAACTGCCGATTTTTCTCTCTACAGTCTCTACACAAGAGTTTCTTTGGGAACTTTACTTTGTTTGAGAACAACTTGGTCACTTCTTGGGTGTTTGGTAACAGCTCAAGACAGATTCTCTCCCTTCATTCAGTCTCTGTCACTACTGTTTCCTCCCCGGATGCAGGTGTAATTCTCTCCTTCCCATCTTTCATCAGGATCGCTGCTCTTCCTCATGTCTTCATCTTTGATGTATTACACTCCACCCCTCCTCTCTCACCTTGAAGCGGATCATTATCATCCAGGAGGCTTTACTTGAACCTCACCACAAGCTCCTCAATTCACCCCTATCACCTTACTCTTCTTCACTGGGCTCTGACAAGGCATCCAAGAGGTGTTTGGAGATTCAAAATTTCCTTGTTAAAGAATTTCAGCCTCTGTGCCATCTGCTACCATGAACTACAGTACCACCAAACTGGACACTGAACTTGTTCGAACTCATGACTCATTTTGACTCCTGTGTTGTTTTACAGCATGGCATTCCAATGTTGTAAGATGGAGCTTCTTAAATTACTACAATTCATGCATTATGCAAGTGAGCATGGCTCTGGGAAGATAATTTAAAACATTTTTTAAAGGCCAAACTTATTTGTAAGCCTTGTTTTTCATGGAAAATACCCAGGGTTTATAAAAGATACAGATTTATCATCTCATTTTATGCCGCCACACACCCAAAAGAAAGTGCAACCGAGGTAGACTGAGATGGAAAGTCCAGACAGCAAAAAAGGAGGAGGCGATCACACGATGGGAGGTTTTGTTCACTTCTCAAATCTGATCCCAGGAGAGCTGATTACACAGTGCTTACTCCTTTAGTGGCAGGTCTTGTTGATGACATGATAAAGGACAGTGACCCAGGGGCTGAACACACCCAGGCACAGACATCATATCAACATGCTGCTGCATCTCTATTTTTGGCATGCAGACTGGGGAACATTGTTTTTCTACATGTGGGCCATAGACTGAGACTTACAGTAGACATGCAAACATTTCTCAGATGTAGAGTTGGAGTACAAAGATGATTTAAATACTGAAGCTTGGTGGAAAAACAAAGGAAATGAAAGCAGTGCAACATTACAAATCACATCACATGCTCTTGCTGCTAACAAAAAACATGCAATTCTAACCATTATGACTGTGATGGATAAACCTAGGTAATGTTTAAACTAGAATACAGGTTTATAGTGTAGTTAGCTACCTAGCCAGAGTCAGTGACTGTAAACTGCTGCTAAACCTCCAATTTGCTGACTCTATGTTCTGCTTCATTCTACTCCCGCTTCCCCTTATTTCACATTTGCACGGAATAAAAAAAAATGCTGCCTAAAAGAGACAATCTCTTAATTTTCCTAATGATTATACTTTTTTTCAATTAGCAATGCGTAAAATGTTCACCCGAGCACATTTTCTGGATGAGCAAAGTGAGCAAAGCACAGTGAAGGCTGATTCCAGAAATGCAAACAACCCAGCACACTCCCATGACAACTCAGCATCTGCTAAGGAAGACCAAGCCACATATTTGAAAGCTTGCAAACAAATCAATACTGTAAGTGGACCTTGAGTTAAGAGTGTTTTGTTCAACTCTAGGGATGGGAACTGATTACATTTTATAATTTTTTTTCTCCATCCCTAGTCATCTGTGTTGTGGAGAAATTGCTAAAGTCAAAGGTCAATGGGAAGGAGGGAAGAAAGTGTTCAGGAGCCTCTGATGTCTTATGCTGTATTATTTATTGACGCTTGGCCAAGGAGAATTAGAAACACTTTCAAAGTACATCTGAAGTCCCTGAGTCGGTCTCGCATTCTGACGAACTTGTAATGGTGGATATACTTCAAACCCAAAGATCACACCCCAAATACTACACACCCCAGAATTATCCAAAGAGAATGTCTTCACCCTTGGAGGTGTTATTGTCAACATATTCTAGTCTGGAGACACAGATGTCTGTTTACGCAGATTGGAACGTCAACAACAAGCTATCTATTATGACTAGGAAGGCAGCAACAGGTCTCTTTGACCCTGGCCACCACACTGTTGAGATACTGTATGGTGGCACCTAGTCAAAGACAAACAATTAATACTGCTGAGGACCTCAAGGCCCACACGTGACCATGTGTAGCCTAAGGATAGAAAATTCCATAACAATCTGCTATTTTCAAAACATGAACTCTTAAGCTCAGCCAACACGGACAAAAAGTTTAAATATTTACAATTCCATGACAACCAGGCAAACTCTATCTACTGATGATATATGAAAGTATGAAAAGAAGAAAGTAAGTTGACCTAAAATTGAGAATATTTGTGTCAACTCTGCTAACCTGCTGTGCCGTCACAGATGGTGAGGAAATAGGTCTGCCGAGTACTAGTTAGCTGTTCTGCTAATAACAGGAGACTAATGACATTTACATTTGAACCTAGTAGCTTCTTTGCACTCTTTGAAATTGTTTGCTGATGCTGCATGTGGATGTTTACCTAAACCAATGAGTTTATTCTGGTCCCCAGAGGAGCTCAGTCTCTGACAAATGTTTGTACTGCATGAATACAATTCCACTCTGTCATAAGTCTGTTTGGTGGTCTTAAGGCGTACAAGAATCTCTCCAGCTTTATGTAGCAGCTACTATTATATTACAGACATTAATGCACACAAACGCACACCCATAGTCTTCTAGCAGATCCTTATACTGACCAGCAGTAACACTGATTATCACAATTCCTCTTGAGTCCTGCTTTTCATACCACAGTGGGGTCAGCATTAGGCCAAAGAACTCTATTATCATCTATCTAGCCACTGGACTCATAGCTGGGAACCATAAAGAGTTGGATTCCTATAGATCTGCTGGCCTAGATATGGCATACTCTACAGCCTTTATTGATCGGGGTTATAAAACATTCAGCTTCACAAACAGGGATGAAAACAAGACCTTTTTTTCACATTCACATGCCACTATTTCAGCAACCACACAGATCTTTAAGGTTTTATGACATCTTCAAATGATGTCTGGTTATGTTCCAGTGCCACTGAACACTGCATTTTTCTGTTATGTGTGATGTTAATTTCCTAATCTAGTTCAATAATGTGCTCATTAAGAAGTTAACAACGAGGGGCTAGTTTGGGATTTGACCCTTATAACCTGGCACTATGCACCATAACTGGTGCAAGAGAAGTATAACATTACACTGACACATTTCATTCATCTCGTATGTTTTTTTTTCTCTGTTGAAGTATGTTTGATCACCTTGACCATCAGTAGGGAGGAGTTAACAGGTCCTGGTCAGCTGGATTGTAGAGCATTTCTTCTGTGTCCAGAACATACATTTTTCTTGCTGATGGTTTGTCAGAAATCGAAATGTTTTCTGATGTATGGGGTAATCTGCTGTATTGGCAGCCAGTTCAGTCATTACTGCTTTTGACAGACACTCATTCAAACTGATAGAGCTATGAGGCAAAAAGTTATTCAACTAAAATCAAAGCAGAGCTTTTATGTGCTGAACACTCAACTGAATTAACTTCAACTTTCGCTATAGCCATTTCCCAATCAGGAGATGCAGAAAGGCTCTACTTTTTCACATAAGGGGAATTTAAAGACTGCATTGAGTTACACTGAGTTCAGTGCTGTCTTGTGTTGAACCTTGAGGCATAATTTTGGGCATGTAACGCATAAAAATTGAATATATAAAGACATACCTCTGGCATATACATAAGGGTTCAATTTCTAAAACAATGAAACAATCTCATCTAAAGGTCCACTTGCTTATAGAGCTGTCTAACATATCATACAGTTACCATGAGATGCAGCATGCTCAGTGACAATGAGAAACTGGTTGTAGTCATGAACCTAACGAGAATTATCCCCAAAATCTGCAGAGTTTCAAATTATTGTTTAACATTAAGCCCAAAACTTTACTGTTTTGGTTCACTCTCAATAGAAACCCACTGTCCAATACCTGCTCAGTAGACAGACACAGTTAGCAAGAGACCAAAAACCTGTCCTATAGCCACATCCCCACTGAGAATTGCTTATTGGTAAAGGTGATGATGTGATGTCAATAACTTGTTCACAACGTGTTTCTGTTGCCTTCAGTTTCTAATAAAAAGGTTGCAGGTTGAAACATCTACAGTTTTACAAGACGAGATTATGCAGTCAGAAATTACAACACACAGTTCAGTTCCATGACAAGTGACAAAAACCCAGTCTGCTAAAGAAGTCCTTGTGATATGTATGATATATCAAGTGGACTTTCATCTACCGTTTCCAGGGACAAAAAATGAAACGTCAAGCTCAATTTCTCAGATGTAAAAATCTCTTTGTAAAGTATATGAATGGTGCAGAAAATCCCCGGCCTGCATAAAAGGTTGATGTATGAGAAAACTTTTAATTATGCAGCCATTAGGGCAATGTAGATGAATTGATTAGTTGCCAACTATTTTAACTTATTTGTTCAAGTTCTCAAGTATTCAAGTATTTATGTAAACTATTGTCTGGTTTCTTTAATAGCAGACTGAATCTCTTTGGGTTGCAGACTAAACAAGACATATACAAGGACATCACCTTGGGAGTGAAGAACATTTTTCACTATTTTCTGACATTTTCTGGACCAAACAACTTAGATGACAGAATGATGGATGAACTGATAATAAAAACAATCGTTAGTTGCAGCCCTATAACTACAGTAATGCTGCACATATTGGCAGTTTGCAACACACAATTTTACTAAAAACAAACAACTAATAACACAATCTCAAACTAAAGGCAAAAAAGGTAACCTTTCTTTCGACAATACATGTGCTGCACATGTGTCTACTAGTTGTTTGGAACAGACGTGACCCTCAACATCTTTCTCAATTTTCACTGTTGTTCTCCAAAAGAGATTTATTGGTCACTTTAGGGCACTGTCCAGCACCTAAAAATCCAACACATTTGTCACGTCAGATGGGTTGCATTATACATAGAATAAAGTCAACACTTTGATATTAGAAGACGCCCACTGCAATCCAGTCAACCCCCACACTCTCTTCTCTTCATCTCTGTACCTATGACTTACTCAAACACACTGCTTCAAGCAGTGTTGGCAGCTATTGTTCATTTTTATTTCACCAAATTGCTCATAGGCTTGATATCCAGGACAGAGAAAGTGGGTGGAAACAAAAGAGAGGGAGGAGGCAGAGAGGGCAATAAAATGAAAATTTTTCAGGATAATGGCTTGCACAGGAAAAGGGCTTTTAACCAATACTTTAATGGAAAGCCATCTTGTGCAGATTGCAAAAATGGTTTTGGAGCCCATTTCACTCTAAGCAAACACACTTGCAACAGAATTCAATCGGCCAGTTCATCACGTCTGAGTTTATAAACTCTCATACTTATTGGAAAGTTTTAGAGGACAGAACAAACAGTGAACTAAATAAATTCTTAATTTAAGACCCACATTTATAAAAAGGGTAATTTTATATACAAAGAAAAGAAGTAGAGAAAATCAACCACTGTTATGGTCCCTTTCAGTAAAACATTCAACCCTGCAGCTGCTCTAAAACCTGTAGTCCAAGCAGTGACTCAAAACAACTGTGTCACAAAAACTGATTGTGGTTTTTCTGTTACATAAATTAAAAAAAAAATCCACTCTGGGTGTAGCTACTCTAATATTTTTCATAAATTCTTCTTGCAGATGTCATGGAAATTATTCTGTACACTGTAAACGTCTTATTCAGCACTACAGGGGGGAGGAACATCAAACATGTTTAATTGGCTAATTTGTCATATGATTGTTTGGGATCCATGCCCCAGTCCTCTGTACACACCTCTGATAGAATAATTGGCCATTTTAGGCACATAATGAACATGCAAATGAATATTGGATGGTTTGAAGGTAAGCAAGCTATAAATAAACCCATCGATCAAAGACACTATGTCTCTGAGTGTGCAAACCTGCAGGGGTTTGGTGTTGTCTTCATCGAATTGCAATCTACAAAAAGAAATTACACTAAACATTACTAATTAGTATCAGCATATAAATAGAAGTTCTGCTTCTGGGGGTGTAGGCCAGAGGTGCAATGCATCATAAAAATATTTGAAGATATTTTTAGATTATTCTCTGGCAGTATTAGGTACTATAGATCAAAAATATTTTTTCAAGATTTCTTTCCAAAGGAACATGTTCATGTTTTAATATCAGAGTCAAGTGTGTTTTTTTCCATCCAGGCAACACAGCATTTTTGTGTAATATTTATGATGTTTCTTGTCAAAACATATTTAAAAAATAAAAAAATAAATAAAAACAAACGTTTGTTTGCAGTTAAAGTGATTGTTTAAAAAAACAGTATATATTTTCACTTTAAAAATGAATGAAATGATTGATTTATAAACATTTGTCTTTTTGTTTGTTTTGTTTTTGTCTTCTATACCCATTTTCTTCATGTTACAATTTACTCTATAAATGAAACCAAAGCTGTATGTCTGTGTCAGGTAGAACTGTAAAAATAAAGCTCATTTGGGACTCTCTTTTGTACTCAATGAGTCTAAAAATGGTGCTAATGGATAACAGATTAGATGATCTACTTTTCAGTAGTAGTGTTTTTCTTGCATTTGAAGTTATGTATGGTCAGTTCCTCTGAGACATGTCTACGATCTCACACACTATACAAAAAAGCACAATTGTCAAAAGAATTGGCTATTTTTGACATAGTGCAAAGCGGTTGGCGCTAATTGTTCTTATAAATAGAGTAAATCATGTCTCAGGTGTCTAGACTTTGTATTGGTTATTATCTGTATGTGTTCCTCTGTGGGACAGAGGCACACCACAGATAGATGCATGCTGAATACATTACAAGCCTTTTTGTGTTAAAATCCTCATGGGTTCGTTCTTTGCTGAAAACAAAAAAAAAAAAACGGACACATATTTATAGAGACACATAAGATATGGGACAATTTATTAATCACAAATTATTCATATGCATAATATTAAAATATTTCTGATTCTGAACACACACACACACACACATATACATACATATATATATATATTAGTGCTGTCAAAATTAACGCGTTAATTTTGTCGATTAATTTTAAAGAATTAACGCGTTAAAAAAAATTAAATTCCGGTGGCGGCCGCCATTTTGGATGTGGCAAAGTAGAGCTTTGTTTCCCAGATATATTAGTGTGTGTGTGAATGGGTGTATAAGAGGCATTAACTTAAAGCCCTCACGGAGACTGCGCCCTGGGCGGTCGCCCACATTGCCCACAGCTAAAACCGGCCCTGCTTGTATTAGTTTACGGGCAGATCTGCCACATCCAATATGGCGGACAAGGTAACGTATCGCAGCAACGGACCAACCTGCTCAATGAGGCGTCTGTGTATATGTCTATGATCTATCCTAACTAAAGGAGAGTCTATGTATATGTCTATAATCTATCCGAACTAAAGGAGAGTCTGTGCATATATGTCTATGATCTATCCTAACTAAAGGAGAGTCTGTGCATATATGTCTATGATCTATCCTAACTGAAGGAGAGTCTGTGGTGTAAAGATGGATAAGGACGGACTTTTAGGGGGAACATTTCATTTTAAAAAGTTGCCCGACGGCTCGTTGGACAAAAACAAGGCAATTTGCACAGTTTGCAAAGCCGAATTTAAATTCCACAGAAGTAACACGACTTTAACATATCACCTTAAGCACAACAACCAGTCTACACTACAGGAGTGTGGCACTCCTCATATATTTCCTCATTCTGGCTTTTTTCTGTTTGCACTGTGCATATGTGCACCTTAAGCCAATACATGAATGAATTTCATATACTTTATCTGAGTTTATTCTACATTAATTTGATCATTTATAAATAAATATTCATTATAAGCTTCAGTCTCAGAAAAATGCATTTAATTTATTGATACATTTATTGATAGATTAATCGCGATTTTACAGAAATTTTTGCGATTATTAGTTAATTTTTTTTAATCGATTGACAGCCCTAATATATATATTATATAATATATATATATATATATATATATATATATATATATATATATTAGATCGACTTTGTGGTCGTGTCGTCGGACCTGCGGCCACATGTTTTGGACACTCGGGTGAAGAGAGGGGCGGAGCTGTCAACTGATCAACACCTGGTTGTAGTTGGCTCCGATGGTGGGGGGAGGATGGCGGAGACCTGGCAGGCCCAAACGTTCTGTGTCGGGGTTTGTTGGGAACGTCTGGCTGAATCTCCGTCGGAAAGAGTTTCAACTCCCACCTCCGGGAGAGCTTCGCTCATGTCCCGGGGGAGGGCGGGGACATTGAGTCCGAGTGGACCTTGTTCCGTTCCTCATTGTCGAGGCGGCTGACCGGAGCTGTGGCCGTAAGTGGTCGGTGCCTGTCGTGGCGGCGGTCCCCGAACCCGCTGGTGGACACCGGCGGGTGGGGATGCCGTCAAGCTGAAGAGGAGTCCTACAGAACCTTTTTGGCCTGTGGGACTCCTGAAGCAGCTGACGGGTATCGACGTGCCAAGCGGAATGCGGCCTCGGCGGTTGCGGAGGCAAAAACTCGGGCGTGGGAGGAGTTCGGTGGCCATGGAGACCGACTTTCAACGGCTTCGAGGAGGTTCTGGACCACCATCGGCGGCTCAGGCGGGGGAAGCGGTGCACTGTCAACAATGTGTTCACGTGGGACGGGGTGCTGTTGACCACGACTAGGGACGTCTTGGGTCGATGGAAGGAATACTTCGAAGACCTCCTCAATCCCACCAGCAGTCTTCCTTTGAGGAGGCAGAGTTTGGGGACCCCATGGTGGTCTCGCCCATCTGGGGCTGAGGTCGCTGAGGTATTAAAAAACTCGCGGTGGCAGGGCCCGGGGGTGGATGAGGTCCGCCCGGAGTTCCTCAAGGCTCTGGATGTTGTGGGGCTTTCTTGGTTGACACGTCTCTGCAACATCGCGTGGACATCGGGGGCAGTACCTCTGGACTGGCAGACCGGGGTGGTGGTTCCCCTCTTCAAAAAGGGGGACCGGAGGATGTGCTCCAACTATAGGGGGATCACACTCCTCCGCCTCCCCGGGAAGGTTCTTTCGGGGGTTCTGGAGGGAGGGTCCGCAAGATTGTCGAACCTCGGATTGAGGAGGAGCAGTGTGGTTTTCGTCCGGGCCGTGGAACTGTGGACCAGCTCTATACCCTTAGCGCGGCCCTGGAGGGTGCATGGGAGTTCGCCCAACCAGTCTACATGTGTTTTGTGGATCTGGAGAAGGCGTTCGACGTGGTCCCCCGGGGATACTGTGGGGGGTGCTCCGGGAGTATGGGGTTCCGACCCATTAATAAGGGCTATCCGGTCCCTGTACTCTCGGTGCCAGAGCTTGGTCCGCATTGCCGGCAGTAAGTCGGACCTGTTTCCTGTGAGAGTTGGACTCCGCAGGGCTGCCCTTTGTCACCGGTTCTGTTCATAACCTTTATGGACAGAATTTCTAGGCGCAGCCAGGGCGTTGAGGGCTGCGATTCGGTGGCCTCAGGATTGGGTCGCTGCTTTTTGCGGACGATCTAGCTTGTTGGCTTCATCGGAGCGTGACCTCCAGCTCTCTCTGGAGCGGTTTGCAGCCGAGTGTGAAGCGGCTGGGATGAGAAGAATCAGCCCTCCAAATCCGAGGCCATGGTTCTCAGCCGGAAAAGGGTGGAGTGCACTCTCCGGGTCGGGGATGAGATCCTGCCTCAAGTGGAGAGGAGTTCAAGTATCTCGGGGTCTTGTTCACGAGTGAGGGAAGGATGGAACGGGAGATCGACCGGCGGATCGGTGCGGCTTCTGCAATGATGCGGACTCTGCACCGGTCCGTCGTGGTGAAGAAGGAGCTGAGCCGAAAGGCGAAGCTCTCGATTTACCAGTCGATCTACGTTCCTACCTCACCTATGTGTCACGAGCTTTGTGGTAGTGACCGAAAGAATGAGATCGCGAATACAAGCGGCCGAAATGAGCTTCCTTCGCAGGGTGGCTGGGCTCTCCCTTAGAGATAGGGTGAGAAGCTCGGCCATCCGCGAGGAGCTCAGAGTAGAACCGCTGCTCCTCCGCATCGAGAGGAACCAGCTGAGGTGGCTCGGGCATCTTGTGAGGATGCCTCCTGGAGTCTCCCTGGTGAGATGTTCCGGGCACGTCCCTCCGGAGGCGGCCCCGGGGAAGACCCAGGACACGCTGGAGGACTATGTCTCTCGGCTGGCCTGGGAACGCCTTGGGGTCCCCCTGGGAGAGCTGGACAGAGTGGCTGGGGAGAGGGAAGTCTGGGCTTCCCTGCTAAAGCTGCTGCCCCCGCGACCCGATAAAAACGGATAAAGCGGAAGAGACGGACGGACGGATTTATATAATATTTATATATATATATTATATATATTATCTCTATTATATATATGTATATGTATATATTGTGCAAAGAATCAGCAGAACTTTGATATCAAACTAATGAAACGCTTTGAATAATCGCACTTTACTAAGTATAATGTAGGTAAAGTGAGCTGCAAATAGCGTAGTGTGATTTAATCAGTTGGTTTGTTGTTTGAAGTAGACGTTTCAATTAAAAAGAAATTAATAATAAGCCCCAAATTGGTGGTTGCTAAGTGTAAGAGCAGAAACTCCCTGAATAATACAGGGAGGTCTTATCACTGTGCCATCAAAGCACTCCTGTATGAAATTTCCATCTACAAGTGGAAATTCTTTAACAAAGGGAAAACAAAACAAAAAAAAGAAAGAAAGAAAATGATCAAAAAAAATCAAGAAGAAGAAGCATTTAGATGAGATAAGATTAAAATCACATTAGTACTAAAAGCCCATCATGTTTTCCAGATTCAAGGGCATGCTGACAACTATGGATCACATTAAGGTAAGGGATGACATCGCAAATGTCCAGTGTCCTACGCTCTCTTCATCACCGTGCTATGCAGTCATCATCATAATGGCTATGCTGCAGGACATTGCTTTATGGTTGATGATACCTTCACATAACAGAGAGGAGCAGAAGGAAGACAACAATTGTGATTCTTTGGGATTCTCATTTTGATTTGATTCAGTCTCAATCTAGGTTCAAAACAAATAGGATTCATTACATAACAAAGGGATTATATGTTCAGGTCCCCACTCCAGTGCATTATATGTAAAAGCCTTCACTTAGTCCATTACAGTATTATTTTGAAAAGTGAGGCCAACTGTCTCAACAAAAACAGTCTGACCAACAAATATTGTAAAGTAGAGAAAAGTGTGTGGATTGTGAAACTACACTTTTTTAAATTTAAAAATGCAGACTACTCTAGTGGTTTTCCTCTGGTGTCCCCGACCTTTTCTTTCATCTCTCTGTATAACTGACGCATCACTTTCTCCGTAAAAAGCCGGTGGGATGGTATGATGTACCTAAGCTCAATAGTGTGGATCATGAATTGAAACCCATGATTATCCACAAGCTTTTTAAAATGAAACAGGCTCTGTAATTTTCTTCAGCTGGTCAGAGTTGGAGTGGAAGTTTTGTAAAGTGATGCAGTGTGAGTTGGTTTATCGTTTCATTTGCCAGACCTGGGGCCTCATGTACGAATACTTGCGTGGATTTCCTACTAAAACTTGCCGTACGCCAGAACCCGGAAACTGTCATACGCACAAAAATATTCAGATGTATCAAAGTGTGCGTTCGCATGGATCCAAGCACGTTTCTTTTGTACATCCCAATCAACGTGGAATTGAGCGCACGTGCAACTCCTCCCTGTCCACGCCCCATTTACATATGCAAATCTATTTAAATAGGCCCTGGACCTGAGATTCACCTCTTTGTCCGATCAGAAAACGCGATGAACAAAGGAAAGAAAAGGAATTTTACAGAGTCTGAGCTAAAGATTCTAGTGAATGAAGTGGAGATTCTGTTTGGTTCCCTGTCAGCAGGGATAAATATGACAAAAAAAAGACGTGAGTGGCAGCGTGTGTGTGAGGCTGTAAATACCGTGGGATCCGAGCAGCGCACACAGGTGTGGACAGGTGTGGCGCTGCGGCTGACATTTTACGCCCGCTTTTACTGACAGGAATACTGAACACAGGGAGACAATCAGGGGCTTGTTAGAAAGCTCTGCAGCTCTAATTTCACCAGCAGAAAATAAAGAAAACCAAAAACATGATATTTGAATGCCACATGCCCAAATGTGCATTAGCACACTGGCACGGCTTCTGGGTAAGTAAAGAGTTTATTTGTTTAATTGTTTCGTATGTAATCCAGCGTTACATACGGGACAATTAAACGAATAGAAGCCACCCATCGCGCACCGTGCCAGCCTCCAGCCTGTTCCCAACCATGCTGTTAATCATAATGAATGAGTCGTGCGTTGAACCAGGCCACCTTGCCACGATGTTAGTTAGCTGCATTCACGCATCACACATGATTTGAACATTGATGGAATGAAAATGTTTCCTACATAAACAGCTCCAGCTGGAATTCCCCTGTTGCCAGGAACCCCAGCGTAGTCAGCACAACCCCGAGCTACCTGCCGGCCCCCGTTGCGCTCTCGGGCCGGCCGCAGCTCTGTGCACAACTCCAGTAACACTGGTCTTGGTAACCGAAATCGGCTTATGACCCAATTATCATGGTTTGCAAGTAAATCCATGCGTTCCTTAAATCGCTCACGTTTGCAAGGTCCTCTAACAACGCTGATGCTGCCATTGTTAATACCATTTTCTTCATCACATTGCGCATGCTTTTATATCCACCCATACAACTGCAAACACGTGGGTGTGTTAATTGTTCATAAGTGTGTCTTTGATGTGCACAGCACACTAATGACTACTTGTTTTCACATTATTAACAGTTTCCCAGCTTCACCTCTAAGTGTCGCCAAAGGAACAATAGCTGTAGAAAGGTGCGTACGACAGCTATGAAATTGGCGTGGGGCACGCACATTTCTACGATTGTTTCACGTTTGATACATTTGAACGTGAGCGTGGGAAAGGACGTACGCCACTTTTTTGTGCGTACGCAAGCTTTGTACATGAGGCCCCTGGAGTTTTTCTTTGTTAAAATTGACCTCTAGGTGATGCCATGTACCCTTCATGATTGTAGTATTCCCAGAATACTTTACCTTTGTCTATGTAATATGTTTACCTGTGGTTTGAGTCATGCCAAGATCCTTCATCCCCGGGAGACTGTAAAATCCAAAATGCACTCACACACTTGCCTTTGTTGAAAACATTGGTTGAATTGCATTGAATTGAATTTTCCCGTTCCATGGCAGCACAAGCGACGTGACTCTAGCATGTTACTGGTGACTAGGGATGTAACGATACATCGTGCCACGATTAAAATCGGTACAAATGTGTGACGACTCGCATCGGTTGACAGAAAATGAAAAATGATGTTGCGATTTGCAAATTCAACACAACTTCAGTGAATCCCCGTGAATTCAGGGCGGTGTTGCAATTTTAACCAATCACCGCAACTTCTCCGCAACTTCCGCGCTGTGATTAAACTCGGGGATTAAACCAGGGGATTAAACTCGGGTCAGGGACCGCGACCGGCTCTGCGTTTACAGCGCCCGGACCTCGCCGTTTCCCGGGGCCGTGGACTCTCATTAAAGGGTTAATGAGCTATCATCTTAATTGTTTTTATTTTCAGTTAGCTCATACTTCAAGCTGAAAGGTAATGGTCAGATCAGCTGCTTGCTGGCAGCCCTAATAAGAACACAAACTGTTTGAGAGTTCCTGTAAAGAGAGATTTTTTTCCTACAAATAAAAAGATAATTTTATTTGGTCAGAATTTGTCTGTAACTCATTTTGATTTTTAAAAAAATCGCGAAAAAATCGTATCGTGAACAAAAAAGCGTGACTCGAATCGAGTCGTGAGTTGAGTGTATCGTTACATCCCTACTGGTGACACAGCTCCACTTTATTGTTCGGTGACTATAGTAGAGAAAACTGCTTTATTACTTTATTAACGACGTATAAGAATTGATTTTTGGAATTCAGGTAAGAATTGCGCATATGGTATCTGTCTTCTTGAGGTGCTAACATTTTAGGATAGATAGATATATATATTGATCGACTTGTTACAGCAGTTCAAGAGAAGAAGAAAAGAGTCATTAAGTGATAAATAAAAATGTGATTATGAATAAAAATGAAAATAAAAGCTGTATACACCACATAAACCATGCACTTATACAGATATGGACATTTGCGGGGCACAGAGGAGAAAGGTGTGCACACTGACAGTTTGACTAACCTTTCTGCCAGAGATATGTTTCTTTGGCTTACACCTGAATATTTTTGCCTGGATGTGCACAAACCTGGTCCCTCTCATGATGGATAATTACACTGGATAACTGCACATGTAATTGCAATACACACATGGCATCCAGCATTGTACTAAAAAAGTAAAAATATTGCACTGTAAATTGGATATTTTCACAGATTGGAGATTGAATTGCACAGTCTATGGAGGAGGCAGCAGTTCATTTACAGTTCTCTCAAAACACCTCCCAAATGCAACACATTTAATTGGTTTAAAATTTACCTAGACTGTATGTGTTTTGCCTGTGAGAGGAAACTTAAACAAACACTTAGGAGAATATGCAAACTCCACAGGCCCCTCCATGTCTGGTTCAACACCAGGTACTTCTTGCTATGAGGTGACAGTGCTGACTACTGAGAAACTATGTGGCACCTATTATTAAAGGATCTGTCAATCAATTTTGGAGTGACAACGGGTGCTAACTGTGAAGTTTTGGGTTAGATCTATGCTTTCACATTTGTGTCATGGTCTTGTGACTTCAACATGCCTTTGGGAGACATGAAGAAAAGAGAGCAGCTTAGGGTGCTGTAATTTACGGTTGCTACTGAAGGTATCAGCCTGTAACAAAACCTACTTATGACAGAAGCTGCTGTATAAACCTACAACCAATGATTTACCAGCTAATTTAGGTGACATGTTGGGGGTTCAGTGTTTTGTCACTTTGACAGGAGTCAGGGCTGTGAATAAACAAACTGGACCTGCAGCCATTAAAATTAGACCACTGTAGCTGCTCATGCTTGTCAAACAGCACATAGGGTTAGCTGCTCCAGGCACTGTCCTTCAGTAAATATTAACTGTCCTCACCATCTGCAGTGATTTTCTGCCCTCATTTTCCCTTTGAAACCTCATTGTTCAGAAGATCCCCATATTTCTAGAGCAACTCAGCCAATCATTGTCATTCTGCCTTTTGATTAATAACAGAAGCAAGACAAACACATCTGAATGTTACTATTAACTGTAGAATCCTGGACAGGAAACTGGAAATACATGCTCAAGGGAGGTATGCAGTTTTCATTTACCTTGCTCGAACATTTCACTGTCATCTTATTTCTCCAACAATTGTTTATTTTTCATTTCTGCAATAAGTCCAAATGCCCTTTAAAGTATTACTGATAGAAGCCAACTTCTATTAAACAACTGTAATATAAACTTTAAAACCAGTATTATTGCATGAGACAAAGATACATTAGACTCTGTGACTGGACTCTGCTTTCATGTTTCGAAATAAATATACACAGGATTATTGGGTTGATGTTCCACTCCATGTCTAATATATCTCAATTACAGGCGGAGGTATCAGGGTGAATGTGAGGGACGCGTTACCATCACTGTCAAACATATTGATTTTTACCTCTCCATGATTATACAAAATCAAAAATGCTTTGTGGATTATCATTAGTTCATTCTCCATTGTACTGTACATCCTGACTACTGCATGAGAGAAGCCATTTCTGCAAGCCGAGACACAAAGAGTGATGAGACCAATGTGCTTTGAAATCTCCCTGACCATATCAGCTTTCAACAAATGGGCCAGTGCCACTCCCTACAGCTATGTCATACATCTACACTGTTTTTCTACTGCATCTGTCTTCATTCAGCTATAATAAGGGAAGCTAACGGTGTCATGTATTCAGTGATATGACTATCATTAGCAGATTCCCGTGTCAGAGGAAAAAATGCTCGAAAAATCAATAAAAAAAAGAGCCACAGTGTTTTTGTTTCATTGTAATGTCCCAGCACTGATTTAGATTGCCATAGAAACTAGACCTTTTGAATGCCTTGTGTTGAAATATGGCAAAGTGAGTTATGAAGGCACCATTTATTTCAGTTCCAAGAAGTCATTTCATCGCGTTCTTTTGTATTATGCCATGGACCTGGCCTTGTAATTTTCTTTTCTCTGCATCATGTCAACCATCAGTTCTCTTACTGACCATTGAAAATGGAACGATGACTGACACTACACGTTTGCAAGCCGAGGATACGTTGCTCTCAGAGCAACTTTATCTTTCATGTAATGGCTTGTTTGCCCTTATTTTGTCTTTCTCTTGACTGTGATAAGGCTGTTGTCAAGAATATCCATTTCCAGAGTAAAGAGTAACACACACCCACAAATGTGTGACAGCATATAAGCTTGTTTTTTTTATGGTGTCAGTTTACACACACCAGAGATAGTGACACAGCATCTGTACTGTGTATGTGCGTGGATCTTCTTATTAAAATAAACAAAAAACAATCTGATCCTGCATCAACTGGTCTGATACACAGCAGATGAGCACATAATCTGGATAGACTGAACTGGAACATTAATCCCTTCTGCCCTGAGTGCGGCAGAATTCAACTCATATATTTAGCCAGTTGTCACAGTCTTCATGTCGTATGTCCAAAATAAAAAAAAGTATGTGTCAGAAAAAGTGATTCAAAGTATATTTTAACAAATATACAGCCTTGCAAAAATCATCGTGTTTTTAACCTAAATAATTTAGTTAGCTACTATTTCTAACAAAGATTTATTTTTATGTTTTGTGAGTTGGTCCCATGATAATGATTGTGATGTGTACGGACTTCAGATGAAACTGGCACAAGACCTTGCAGCTGACAATGGTTTGGACGTCCTTGCAAACTTAATGATCCACAGGTCTAGATTTTAATGAGGAGCTTGTTCTTTGGCGCTGCTGTCGATGACAATGCCAGATCTTGTACAGAGGTCGCAGCATTAATGGCGCCACAGAGTCATTAAAATAAAGCAAGAAAGCACAGGAGGTTCTGAAGCCATTTACTGTACACAAGCTGATCTCACTGGAGTGCCTCTCTAGTGGGAAAGATGTAGACACATCACTAAGGTAGAGGGTCTCTGGAGGCTGGAAGCTATGATGCTTCATGAGCATGTTTTTCTTGGCAGAGCCCAGGGGAGGCATCCTCGGAGAGTTTGTTCTACTGAGATGCCAGGGAAGCAGCTAACAACAAAAGCACTGTAGTTCAACAAGCTCTACTTTTATAGACACAGCCTAATTACAGATGTTCATTACTGCTGTGCAGCACATGTGGTTTGGTACAGAATATGAAATGGAACTGTGTTTCAGTTAAAAAAAACAACTGTCAGTTCTAAAGTTTTCCTTATTTGTTTGTATACTGTGGAGAGCAATAGACCAAAACTACAAATTACAGCAATGCTCATATCACATACATTCATATGTCTGAACAAATTGGAGGTCACAGACATGCTATACATACCTTACCACCATAAGCTGATCATTACATATATACTAGGAAATAATTACAGTAAAGCAATAATTTGGTTTTTACAATATAGCCTTAGACCACTAGTTTGATTAAACAAGGCAAACGATACATCAGACCCCGCTGACTGATTCTGACTTCTCTGCTTTTACATTTCTAAATAAAATATTCACAGGATGGTTGGCTTGGCGTTCCACTCTATACCCAATATATCTCAACTACTGATGTAAGTTTCAGGGGGAATGTGAGGGACATGTCCCAATCGATACCAAACATGTATCGATTTACCCTCTCAAAGATTATGCAAAATGATGAGTAATTCCTCATCTACAAAGGCTAACCTACCCTCTCACTCTTTCTTTCAGATCATATCAGTGTACCTTAAACTCCCTGTGCCCTTCACATCTTTGGTTTAGCTGCACAACCTAATCCAGCTTACTTTAGTGAACCTAACTGTTGGAACTACTCTTAGAAAAGAAAGCATAGCTCTGTTATGTTACCTTTAATGTCAGATACAGTGTGTCATGCTTAAATTGGTTGAGCCTTGCAATGCTCTTAGTGCTGATGACTTAAGTTTGTGAATCAAAGTTGTAACAATTAGTTGATTAATCAATTAGTCAGCAGACAGAAAGTCAGTCATCATTTAAGTAATTTTCCAAGCAAAAAACAACAAACAATCTCTTGTTTTAGCCTCTCAAATAGCAGTTTTTCTCTGGTTCAATCATAGCAAATGTGTTTGAGCAGTTGATCTGCCAACAAAAGCAATCTGAAGATGTCAGCTTGCACCAAGGGAAGCTGTAATGGTCATTTTTACTTTTTGTTATCTCACAGACCAAACAATTAACTGATTAATCTAATACATAATCAGCAGAAAACTGCAGCATGACAGGGAATAACTGACTAACACATGATCTTAGGAGGCTCAGGACGAAGGCAGAGACATTAGCAGCACGTATGCAGGTGAGAACATTAATATAGTACAGGTAGTCAAGCAGCTGCAGTGGCATTGCAATTATGAAAGTGAATGTGCTATTCCAGGTTCCGAGATATCAGTCATTAATCATGTTTTGGCAGTAATTCTAATGTATATTCAGCAGCCTATTCTTGATTGAAAGCCTAGCTGTAATTAAAAATTGTACATTAATGCACTATCCACTGCCTGTCATGTGTATTAAATATCACACTACATCCTATTCAAGGCTGAACGTTAAGTTTACGTTATAGCAATTTAACAGTCTAAACTGAGTAATACCTAGAAACTTTGTGACTCACTCTTTTTTTTCTGCAATATTTATACATATAACATGCGTTTATGTTATGCCTTGAAAGCCGCAGCAGTAGGAAATGCCATTCTAAAACATTTAACTGGATTCTCGTGTTTTTAGGAGTCTGTTCATACTGATATGGGCTAATAAAAATAACATTAATTTTGTAAGAAAATTAAAGTATTAAACAATAATAAGGCTAATTAGGCCTTTTTATTCTGAAAGCCTTGGAAAAATTCTAACCCCTGGACAAATAAAGTTGAAGACCCCTGCACACGATCATCTTTCAAAAAATGTCCAAACAATGTTCTATGTGACTATGTGGGTCTGCACCAGGCAAGGTATGATGTAATCGAGCAACAGAAACTTATCACAAATGTTGAAACAAAACCCGTGTAAAACTTTGATCCATGTTCCCAAACAAAATGATGCAATAGTGAAGTAAATGATGCAGTGTACCCCTTACAGTAAGTAGTAAATAAAAATGGAGACGATCTGGCAAAGAAGAAGAAGAAGTTTTAAAATGTATCATCTCCCAGATAAGTGGAGTGCTGAATTTAGTGAAACCACTTTCTTGATGTGCAGCAACCTTACCCCTGATTGTCTCCACACATAGCAACTCCCTGCTGCACTCATTGCTTGGCATCATGCACACATTTACATTCACAGATTGGACAGGCCTTTGTGCACCACTTAATTTTCAATCTGATCCAATCCAGGCTAAGTTGCCATGCAGTGTGAGGGGTAAATGGTGGGTCATATGCTCTCCCCAGTACTAATGAGAATCTTCAGTCAACACATGGCTGTCATTTTTTATCCTGTCTTCCACAGCAGATGAGAGGCACAAGGAAGGTATGGCTGACAAGGCCTGTCCATTTCCAACATAGACCCATCCAGCTGGGACCAGAACCAATAATGGCTCAACTTTTTTGCATATGGGTGTCAGTTCAAAAGCAATCATTTCATATCCAATGGCTCTTAGTCTAATGTTGCCCAGGAGACTAATTATCTGTCTATCAAATTAAAATGAAGCAGGAATCTTTTCAGCGATCATTAGACGCCCTGGACTGGTCTGCTGATGATATGTGGTCTCATCAAGACATCATGTACATGACATTTGAATATAGTAGATAATGGCACAATCTCATAGCTTCTGCTAAAAGATCAATCAGTGGCAACGCAACATCATATTCTACGGTATTACACTTTTTCTACTTTCTAAATTGCGTGTTAAATGCATATTTTGAGTTCTAAATTGCTAGCAATACCATACAGTACCCTGGAGAAATCTGAATATACAAATCTAAGCATAATAATTGAAATGTGTCTCAGCATATCACTAACACATTGTTTTCTGAATATAATTGGAGGTTAAAAGAAATAGAGAATAGAGGTTGTGTTTAATCAGCAGTAGTGTGATAGAGACTGGACAGTTTTGATGGATTTTAGCTCGACTGAACACATATGAGTTTAGAATAAGATGACCTGCACATCTAAATTCAAACTAGATTCGCACTGATTGTTCGACCATCGAATGCAAGCTGCTGATAAATGATGTAAACAGACCAGTGGTGATCGGCTGATCACCATTTCATTAGCATCTGTATACCTAACAATAAGGAAAGTATGAGCCAATTTGTGGCAGTCAGCAGAGCATTAGTGGAGCCAGCATGTCATCCATCTGGCATTGACAGTTCATTTATGGCATTGTGTTTTGAATTTAACAGCCTATGGTCATAGATTACAAGTTTAATACATTGAACAGACGGAAGACCTTATGCTGCTATAATGACAAGCTTTCTATGCAGAACGTGTTTATTAAGGGCAGTAAGAGATTTATTAAGGGTTCTTCGCCGGTTGTTCAGGTGCAGATGTGATGCATTTCACACCAGACTCATATATTTAGGGTGCATTTATCAAACAGCACAAGGCTAGAGTCACAGTTTTTGCATGTTATATGCATGAGGTTATGTATTTAAGGAAGGATTGCATAAGTAACAGGATAATTTTTATTCTGCTTAATTTATCGATGTCAATCCTATTTGTGACAGTCACTTATTCTCCAAATTTCAATTTAACAATTTTATCAATAAACTGCAAAATCCTACAAACTGCAATTAAACAATTTTTTGTTTTTGTTTAGACATTTGAGTGCCACATGCATCCTTGGTGCATAAACAAACACACACTGCATAAACATAACCAGCATCATCGTGTTATATAAAACTTGTTCAATCTACCAACAGCAACTACAGGAGGTGGGACTTTTTAAATTATATAACAGTAAATAACAATTTTTGGAAGAGTACAAGGACAACAAGGACAAGTTTAATGTTGGTCACCAAGTTATTACTAATAAAAATTTATTTGCATCAGCTGATATTAATTGCCATTTTAACAGGCAAAAGTAAAACACAGTGCTAACTAAAACTAAGAAGCCCTGTGCCAAATTGTCAAGTGTCAGAATGCTAGATACTTCCCCAAAATACTAGATACTGTTCATTCATCCCCTGACTAAGAGAATAAACAGAAGGCTGTGAATGTCTATACAGAATTTCATGTCAATCCATACAGTAGTTGTTATATGTATATTTCAGTCTGGACCGACATTACCATCCCTAAGACCAGCCACTAGTGTGACTACAGAGTAATCACTTGATTTTTGGTCCATGTCTTGACTTTCTAACAAATTTAATTGAAACCTGTTAAGTAGATATCCTGGTGAATAGCACAGACTAATAGACAGAAAGACAACTGGGACCCAAAACATAACCTCCTTGGCATAGGTAAGTAATACTGAACTGAAGGAAATTCATTATTATGCTGTGATAATGAGTATATATCTCCATATTGCTAGGTAAATTGAACCCATTACCTGGAGGACAAATAATCAAGTGACACATTTAACATGCCATTGAGGGCACATTCCATTTTACCCACTAATAACCCCCGAATCATAATTACATCTAGATTTGGTTGTGAGCTCTATTACATTTGCTCAATTATCCATTTCCTCTGATTGCCACGGTGCCTTTTGTAGTTGCAACAAAGAACAAATCCTCTGCAGCTGTGTGACATTTAGGCAATCTCTCTGTTCTCCTATGTAAAAAAACAAAACAAAAAAAATTTAATTTTTTTATAATTTATGGTTCTGTTTCTAAATATTTGAGAGCGCCAAGAAGAAAACAATGCCTTTAAGCAGAGATCACTAATCGCTCCAACAGGTTTTTGTGTCCGCTCCCTGGAGCTCTCATCCAATGAGAAATTGATTACATATCATTCACAGTAAAAAGACAAAACGTCTGGACTGGGCAAGGGATGAGATGAGAGAAAAAAAAAGACACATTGTGTTTTTTTATTCCTTCTTTTTTGCTCCTGTTGATCTGATATTGATTGCCTGACATTGGTCAAATATCCCACTCTGCATTGCGGATAGATGCGGATTGGATGTAGACGGGTGAGGGTAGGGGGTGTGGGGGTGGAAGTCTGAAAGGACAGGGCAAATAAGGGAGGCTGATTAGGACAGTCACCCACCGGGAATGTATCATTGATCTGAATGCCTTTTTCTGTGATTGGGATGAAACAGATGCTTTGATTTTTAACACTGGCTTCAATCCACTGTTTCTGCACAGGCTGCTCTTAATGCATGCCAAGTCATGAGGCTGCTGTTTTAAGATGGTTTGTATGTTGGCTCTTGTATAGTGTAGGGAATTGTTGTAAGAGCTTGTTCATGTTTTCCTCCCTGTAGCGAGGCTTTGTTCATCTTTAAATTGAACATTTCAGCGGTAGAAGAAGGCGTACTTGGTGAGAAGGATGTGCAGTTTGTTTTTGTTTTGGTGTGTGGCTTTACAATTCAAGGATGTTGCCCCGAAAAACTCTCTGGAAAGGAAAACCAGAGAGTTTCATCAACAACAGCATACAGTATAGATCCAAAGCCATTCCCAGTGTCATATAAAGTTACTTTTCAAAGTAAACAAGTAAGCAAGGAAACCCTGTTGAATCAATGCAGAGACTCAATCGCTCATGAATATTATGAATATGCTGTGTCTGTGAGCAGTTTGCAACTATTCCCTTTCGCCCTGAATGGAATAAAGGTGCCGGAGTGAGAAGTCAGAAGCTCTTACTTCACTGATATCTCGCTTTACAAAAGGGAGAGTAGCCTTGTTTCAAGGGACTAAGAATAATTGGTGTGTTTATACAATCAATGGTAGAGAGCAGTCAACCTTCTCTGGGGAAATATGAACACTATGGCGCTACCACCTGCTCTTGCCTCTAAAATCAAGCTGCATCTGACAAAGAGCTATATGACTGGTCGCAGACTGCGTCCTTTGTTCTTTATGTTCATTTGATTTATTCTATGTAACGTTATAGACTACTGTGTATGTACTTGAACAGATTCATGGTTCATGTCAAGTCTCTTGTATGTTCTACAACATCTTTTGTGTAAGCTCAGTGTGTCCATTGTATATTACATTGGTCTATGTTCCTGTGTTATTGTGTTATTATAATTAATGTACTGTATGTAGTAATATTGGGACATTAAGTATGTAGATTTACAACATGCATTTTCTTCAGAATGGTAATTGTTTTGCTGAGAACATCCTGATTATGATGCTGCTTTCCATGTTTGTTTCTGTGTAATACTCCCACATGGATTCACTAACATCATTATTTCCTCTATGACAAGAAGCAAATGTAGATGCTTGAGTGGATACACTATTTCTGAGTACAGTCTTATCTTAAAAAGACCCATGAGTTGTTTAACAGAAGCTTATACTGTAGGAGGGGAAGCCAAGCTCTGTTATCTGATTTCACATCTGCCATTAAAGGAATAGTTTGGCATTTAGGATAATAAGCTAATTTGCTTTCTGGTCTGGTTTGATAGAGAGGTGAAAATGCTTTTCCAAAGAGATGAAAACAAAACACCAACCAACACTTCTAAAATCTAATTAAGTAACTTGTTATGTTATATATACTGTTTACTTACTCAGTACAAAAACACAATAGTATAAAGGATTAAATAATTTGCTTGGTTCACAATGGATTATGCGGCAGACTTTTCTTGGCTTTTAACAGTAACTACCTGGAGTCTCCGCTGGTGGCCCGGCAACTACTTTATTAGTGTGTTTAAGTGTTGGTAAACAGATTGTGTCTATCTTTAGACTTAAGCCGTATTCATGCCAAATCAGGTGTTGTGGTGATTACATCAGTGTTATGCAGTGGTGTGTGGGTATGCAGGCAAGTTTATTTGTGCTTAGTATGTAACCACTAAGAAAGATTTTTTTAAAAAATCCATTAAACAATGCTCCCTCTCCTAATTCACTCTGCAGCTTCTTCAACCCCTGCTGTTCTCCCTTTCTCTTACTCTCTCATGGACACACATCTGTGGAAGATTCATTGCTTTTTTGCAGCTTAGACATCTAGCCAGAGGCTGAAGTCAAAGCTGGGTTTTCCAAATAACCCATGGGAGAACACTGGCACAGAAGTGATGTTTTCGCCATTAGGATTTGGTCAATTTGGCTATAACTTCATATTTAACAGACGCATAGGAGAGTCTTAAATCCCAAAATGGCAAATTATTGCTATTAGTACCCCAATGCAAATTCAACAAAAGCTGCTCAGTCAGAAACAATCCCATAATTTCGTTGTCATTTCTGCAAAATGAGCAAATTCTACAAATACGACAGTGATTTATTTCTTTGTTCACCCCATTCACTGTTTGTGGGTTAGCTTATTATTTTTCTTCGGTGGTGTTGGCATATTTTTGAAATCCTTCAATAAGATTAATAACTTAGATCTAGGGTAGAAACCCTTTTATGTCTATAAGCCAAAATAGAGGCTTTCACTTTTTTTTTTTTAACCAACCACGTAATACAAGATTCGAAGGGCACTTCCTAATGGTGGTTGGTTAACTGCCAAAGAAGCCGGTGAAGTAAACTACCTTAGGAGCCAACATTTGGCTGATTTTCCACCTGGCTCAAATGTCTTAGATGCCCATAGGTGTTTCAGTTATTTCTCATCTAAAAAAAAATAAAATAAAAATGTCCTGTTAATTCAATTTCATTTCCCTATTCCTTTAGGTCATAAGTAACCTAGATGCAGTCCTGCATGGCATGAACACTGCACGGGGCTAAGCATTTGTGTCTCATGGGGGTACCTATAGTAAAACTGCATATGCTTGGATAAAAGCATCCCTGACATCATATGCAGTACACTTTGTAGGTCATTTTCCTTCATTTCAGTTAAAAATATACCACATATACCAAATATAACTGAATTTAGAAACATTTTGCAGTGCCTGTCATGTAAGGAGTTTACTCCATTAGATCAAATCCCAAAGGTTACAGGGCCAACAGGACCTCACATACATCGCAAAGGGTACAGTGCAAACATAAAGTATTCACTGGACCACACACATCCTACATTAGAGAAAGGTCACATGAGCTCTTACCTTTGTAGAAGCACTCCTCGCTGTGCATGATGGTAATCCTGTGTCCCCTGAGACAGGAGGCCCGGTGAAGCTCACAGTGGTTCTGGTACAGCTTCCCATCGGAACCGCACACTGGTTTATAGTGCGGTTTGCAGTGGTCCAAGCACTTACACTCCCCTTGCTCAGTCTCATGGTTGACCACACAGTGACGCCCCAAACCACAATACTTGTGTTCACATGGACCTGGATAGACATTGTGTCCCATAAAACCTGTGGAAAACAAACAGAAAAGGAAGGAGTTACAATCACAACAGGTAATCTTTGAGTATCTACCAGAACAGATGGACAGCTCATTACAGGTTGGCTCTCATTTAGGCTTCCTCTCAACCCCTCAGGGAATCCCCATCAATACTGGATGGTGTTTTTCTCAACTCACAGAGTCACAGTCAGATCCATAAATTATGCAAGTCAAGTTTACTACAAAACACCCACGGTGGGAATGTTTAAAAAAAAAGTCTGTTCACTTCAACCCAAATATTACCAAAAATGCAATGTGAAGCAAAACATCTCTCAGTTTGTCATTTGATATTTGCAGGCGCAGAAGCAAGACTGCAAAGATGACACATACATCTAAGTACATCTGTATCAAATCACTTTAAATTAACTAACACAGAGAATTCTGTCTATGTGAGTATGTGTGACGATTATGTAGTCGCAAGGGAAAATCTAAATTCAGTCTCAATTCAGGGTAAATCCCATTCTGAGCAGTAAACCTTCACCTTTTTACTCCAGCTCTGATTGTGCATTCGCATGGAGGCTTTGCCATTTTATGGGCTATTTCCAAACACTTGGAAGACTGGAAGAGTGCACCTTTTCAACTTCTGGTGTGCACATGCCAAAAAAAAATAATAAATAAATATATAGATATATATATATCTCTAGATAGATATATGTATATAATATATAATAATTATATATATACTGTATAATAATAGAACCATTTACAAATTTTGTGTAGCTACCTTGTCAAATATACTGTTTTTCATGGCTGTGTTAGGTTTAATGAATTGTATCGTCACATTAGCAAGTAAAGACAATCAGTATTGGTATAGGTTGCCACAGACAATTATTTGTTGATGAATCATAAGATTATTTTATTAATTAAACAATAAATAGTTTGGTCACATCAGAAATCAGAAACAAATGTTCATCACAATAGCCTAGAGCACTGGTTCTCAAACTATGGTATGTGACCTACCCATAAAATTATATCAATGAATAATGGAACATGGAGAGCTGGTTCATGCATACCATCCACCATACTGTGAGTGTAACTAACTGTGAGGGAATTAACACTCTGCAGTGAATGACTAAAAAAGGAAGGAGCAGTTTTGGTTTTGCAGTAACCAATATTTTCTCACACAGCGTGACCTTTACAATAACAAGAGCTAAAACATCATCAACATATTCATTCGAATTGAAGGCTGAGAAGTTGTGGGTTTGAAATGAAAAGTTTAAGCTGAAAGAAATTTGGGGAATGTGTCCTTGAGCGAGACTCACTCTGCTTAAGGTGTGTAGCAGACCATGATCTCTGACCACAGTGTGGAGGACACAGGAAAAGGAGAATTTTGTCTATGGAGATTAGTAGAGTACCAGGAATAATAGCAGAGCCAAAGACTGCAGCTCATTCAACCAGCAGTTCGGAGTAGTTGAACACACATTCTTAGAAAATTGTGTTATACTACAAACTGGTGAGGATGACTTCATTAAGAAAAGGTTCACAAGATATATATTTTCCTGTTAGAAATTTTCTGAGGACAGGATCCTGTTGTGGACTGCTATTCCAACCTGTACGAACACTAAAAAGTCTTGACAGGCCACAGATCAGTCTGCACAGTAACCCATGACCCACATAAAAAATATTGGCTTTCTAACAGCTGCTTGCTAACTCTTAGATTGCCCTTTTGAATAGTCCTCAAGGGGTTGAGGGTTATGATGAAGAGAGAAAAAAGGAAAAAAAAACCCACCAGCGCAAATGTTTCTCAAAGCTGCGCGGTTACATAAAGTTACGATTATAAGGAACTACTGGCAATCACTACAGAGAATATTATTATAGGTTTGTCTACTGCTTATTCTATCTGTGAAAAGGTCAGTGTATTCATAAGTGCTACTGTCATAAAAAACTGCCAAAGTGTAATGATTACATAAAAAAATATATCTCAGAATTTTCTAAGTGTATGACAAGCAGAGCACTTTTAATGACAGCTTAAATGTTCAAACTAACACACAACAGACTGCAGAAATATTGAAAACAGCCTGATGAAACAGCCTCATAATTTTTTATTTATTCTTTTTTTTAAATGAATACAACATAAATCAAATAACATGCCTAATGCATAGTAAGTAAGTATGTTTGTCATTATGAAAGGATTACACAGAGGGCACAAGCCTTGAAAAAGACACTGGTGTTAGAGTAAAAATGAGACGAGTGTCATCTTATTTTTGTCCTGAACTACTGCCTTAAATGACCAACACCAGCAAAGACATGTCCAACTATGAGTTGCATTTGCACCTTTACAAAATTTTATTCAACCATACCCAAAGCCATACTCTCTTCAGTTTACTGATCCGTTTTACCAGTGTCCAAATTTGGCCTTAACTTTCTCCTTGTATGATGGCAGATGCAAATTTGATGACAAGAATATTTTGAAGCGTCTCCCAGTATGAGCTAAATTTGAGTTTCGCAAATCTAGTGTTACCGATGGTGTACTTCCCCAAAGCTATTTAAAATGTCAATATGTTGAATGTTAGCATCTCATGATCCTTTTTTACACTAACAACCCTGGTATTTAGCTATTACTTAAATACTCATGCTATTTCCTTTGACTAATACATTATGAAGTAAACAAAGTCATCCAGGTCTTTCCTCTGTTGATGTAAAACTCATGAGTCATGTATCTACACGCATGTAAAGTTCAGTGCAACCACAAGGTAATCATACTGAAAATATCTCTAAAATGTCAATGTCAGTGTTTTTATCTGCTTTTACTCCCATATTCACTCCTGAAACTCAGATTAGGTTTTTAAGCATGGAGTTGGAGTAGTGTTGTAGTGTTTGTTAAATATTGATGAAGTCAGCCCTGACATGAAGCATGGGATGGGAACCCTAGTCTCTGGTGATCAAAACATGTACTTTCACTCACCCATGCACACCAATCGCCTTCACTACAGAACAATGTCACAATACATGTATGGGAACAAAATGTTGCCAGGGAACGTTTTTCCAAAACATATTAGCAATGCAAATGAGTTGGTTGTAATCCGTGGAACACAGGGCTGCACTGCATGTGTGCGAGTATCTAACTGAACAGCCAAACTTTGATGGGAAAAGAAATAACTGAGGAGCACAGAGACTGGCATCCACAAACTTTACCCTCACATTGCACACAATTTGTTTTTCGCTACTGACCAATAAATATTGACTAGCAAGTGGAGCTCCACTGCGATAATTACAATCAGTGATGTATTTGGCTTTGAGCAGAATGGTCTCCTGATAGACAGTATAAACCCACACGAAAAACAAGACCAACAACCAGTTTTCACAGAAACGCCTAAGAAAAAATGATTATAGCAATGCACTGGAGAAATGGCTTTGCTTTAAAGGTCAGATGTATTACACATCGTGAAGTTTTAAAAAAGCAGACAGTAAAAACGTGTTACTTTTGCACTATTTCTACAGTTTTGCGTATGATCCTGTAACCAGCTAAAAACTACATGAATGCAGGGTTTTGTTTTTCAAATAATTAATATAATCACATGTTAAAAGACCGTAACAGTAGAGAAGACACACATTGTATAATTTCAAAGCAGACTGCTGACAAATGAAATCCAAATATTAAATCCTGAAATTTTACTTTTGTGAGATAAGTGCCTTTCAGTTAAAACGTGTCCATGAATATCTGAGCTAAGTTTTAGCTGGACGATAGAGTAAACAAAGTGTTAAGCCTCATTCACATCCCCAACACCTCCCCACGCACAGACCTGCATTATGCTCCAGCCGTCACAGAGGATTTAGACGAGATACAAGTGTGTACACTGTGACCTGATTGGAGCCAGTCAATTTGCTAGTTTATTAAATCCCCGCGGTTGCCTGGCATAATGATTCTTTAGTGAATTTGTGTCGCACAGCCATCCTCTGCCACGAGCAGGGTCAGCGAAGGGCGCAGTCATTCGTTATCAGTATGCACGTCCAACAGTCTGGTCATCAGCTGACATCAGAGACAAATGAGCGATTGTGCACAGCGATTCATTTATTGATGACCTCTTACTTTTTCAAAGCATGGACAGAAATACATGATGTTCAGTGTTCAGTGTGAACCTGAGGGTGGTTGTGAGAAATTTCAACTATACCTCTGACCTGACAGAAATATCATGGTATGGGTGGGACCATGTAATTCAGTGTATTGCTAAAGGACACAAAACAGTACAATATATTGCAGTATGATTTGTGTTTTGATATAATACAGTATATTAGACATGATAACAATTGTGTAGTTCTGCTACATATAAGACAAATGTATTTTCACTCATTACAAGGTCCAGTGTGTTTGACTTATGTAGCTCTATTGACAGAATATGGCAGCAATATATGTAATGTGATATATAAAATAATGTTTCCATTAATGAAAAAAAATCACCTAAAAATGAGAGTCATTGTGTTTTTGCTACTTTAGAATGAGCCTTTTATATCTAGAGATGCCGCAGGTCCTCTTCTACAGAGTCTACCATGTGTTGCCATGTAGGCTAGAACAGACAGACCTAACAGTTTTCTTCAAACTTAACCTTTTTGTGTTTTTCACTACAGTTTCTCCTTCATGCTAAGAAGGAGAGGCTGAAGCAAGAATGGTTGCAAAAAGGGACTTTTTATCCAGACTGCAGTATTATCAAATGTTTCGACTGTTTTTCGTTTTAAAATAGTGGCACACTTCATATTACTTCATGATGTTCAAATATAGCCACGACAAGCAATCACAAACCAACACATTTACTGATAACAGCTGCATAATTAAAGCTATTAAAATAATGACAAACTGCAGATAAGTCACATCTGATGTTTTCATAGGACTGAAGACAGCTAATTAGGTTAATTCGACTTGCTGACATTTTGACTTAAATCATATAAAATACAAAGATAGAAATACTTTGAGTATATTACCACTAGTCCTTCAATAAACATTTACATTACTACAGTAAATCCTTCATTGATTAACTATAACTTTGTATGATCAGGCTCTGTAATAACAAAAACAACTGATCTTTGGGTGCGTATAACAGCTTAAGATGTAAAGAAAATTACTCTGAATTGTCTCATTTCAAGAACGCGCATAGAAAAGCTGCCCTGCGCACCTTAAACATTAACCTTTAGTCAGTGTGTGTAGGTGTCCTGACATATGTGATGCAGCGTGTATCATCTGAAGGGCATCATCCTCCGATGCATGCATAATGAGGTGAACAATGCACAAAAGGATAACAGACCTACTTGGACATGGCTGACATGATCAGATTGTCACTGCAGATGGATCAGAGCCTCACTATCACAGAAAAAGACCACAATGGAAACTATCTACCGTCAATGTGAAGCAAGAGCTGTCTTTGTAAATCTATTCAAGCTGCCTTCTGACATCTCTGCTGCTCATCTGAATCTGAACGTTCACAACCACTTAAGCAGTATGTTCCAATGTTTTGAAGCAGATTCGCTCTTGGACATGCGTTTCTTTTTAACAAACTGTACTGCATTTCCTATTTCTGGCATGCTTATTTTCTTCTTTTTTTGAACTAAGAATATTCGTCTGGTACACATCTGATGTTTTCCATTACAGCAGCTCAGAGTCCTGAGGGAGAGAGCAGAGTGTGGTAAACAACAGTCAGAGGCTCAAAGCTCACTCACTGCACTGAGTTAAGCTGGCCCACAAGGCCCATGAACGAGAACAAGGGGATGCAAATCTGAATAAACTACTACTAAAACAATGCTAAAACTTTACATGGCACATAAACAATGTCACATTCCTTTACACCAGCTGACACTTTGCTTAGTTTAGTTCTTTGAAAGTCTCAGCAGACGCTGAGCAGGTACATAGGGTTGTGTGGAGAGCTGCTGATACTGGGATACAGAAGGAAAACAGTAGCAGCAGCCGATTAAGTGTATTTTTAGCCAACATGTTGTCATGCAAACAAAAAGTTTAATGTATTCATAGCTAAAGATCCAATGTCATTCAACCTGCCATCACATGGGGTTTTCTCCCACAATGACTGAATTAAACTGTGACCATTAGCAGTGTCTCAGGAACAGCAAGCTCCTGAATGTCACCAATTTGCTGATAATAAATTATTTGTGACATATTTATGGAGAAAGCAATCCAGTGACCCGAAGGATGATTCCTTTTTCAGCCAGCTTGAATAGTTGTTATGCACAACCATGTAGATTTCAGTTTAGACTTGCAATAAGGAAACAAGCAGTGGTTTAGTTTTGCCTGGAGACACTTCAACAAACCTGTAACCTGTAAATCAGGTATCAAGTATTTTGTAAGATAACATGGCTATAATTTAGGTCATTTAAAAACATTTTTATAATAAATAAATTTAAATAATAATATAATAAATAAATAATTTTATAATTTAGGGCTCTTGTTCAAATTGGTTTCGGTCTTTAATTTATTTAAAAATGAATAATAATGTTTTGTCTGGCTCTGTGTAGTTATCCTTGAGCTATCAGTTCAATGTTGTGCCCAAACACAACTACAATGCCAAGTAAGTGCACTTCAATTAAGCTCAACATTTCACTTCAATGTTTTAACTCTGAGAGGCTACATGATGGTTTACTCAAAATTTGCAGCTACCACCACATTTAAAACTGTACAGCTCCATTGTCTAGTGGGAAGTTTGCACAGCTTAAGGTTATTCCATCTGCACACGTGTAAATGTGCATTATTATCACCAGCAACTTCACCAGAAGTATTTTTGGCAAAGATCAGTTGGGTATAAACGGTTGCAATTTCACCAGAATGTTTCACTGTATGGTGAAAATGAGTGCCAGAAGCCTTTCTGGCACTTATTTTCAGCTACTTGTTTAGTTATCTTCACCTTTCTGCATGTCAAGTCAAAGACTCATTTCTACCCAGGTCTACCCCAAGGTGTAGATCTGCTGAAAGACCTGTCTCCATCAACAACGTTATGGATGTGTTGTGTTATCACCTGCTGAAATACACTTTCTCCCCTTCCCCTACCGTATGCTAATTGCCACACTGTGACAACACTTTTACTCCTGGTGGCATAAACAACTCGTGAACATTTTATGAGACGCTATTTGAGGAATAAGAGCTTTTTCAACCCCTTAGAGCCGAATAACCCCCTACATTTAAAACATTGATGACTTCCCTTCCACCTCAATGAGTCTGTTCCATAGTCCTTCCTCTGAAATGCAAAACACAGGTTTTAGAAATAAGTAATAAGAAAGAATTCATCGTGCAAGACCCTCCCTGCATTGGCTTTCCTTTACAGACCTGAAAGCTCTGTCCAGTAATTATGCTGTCAATGGCATGGCCCTTTTCTTTCTTCTGCCATTTTTGTTTTGTTTAACAAATCCAGTTTTAGCCATACGTGAACCAAGGACAAATTCTTGGTATCAGTGATAAAGGTGGGAAGATCTATTTCTTTTTAATGAAAGCTGAGCTTTGCAACCTGCTGATCTAAAACCCTGTCAGCCTTACTCTGCATTTCCGCCTTCTAACTGTAAAAAAAATGGAGCACTCATGGTGAAGAGACGACATTTGCATTTATAGTTTAGACACTTTTACTTCTCATACAAGATGACTAGACAGTGAAATGCAGTTTCCTCATTAACAATAAAAGTGGCCAGCTGGGGTGTTGTTTAGCTCAGTTGATAGAGCAACCGCCCCATGTACAAATGGTCAGTCCTTGCCACAGTGGACGAGGGTTCGAATCTGACCTGTGGCCCTTTGCTGCATGTCATTCCCCATCTTTCTCCCCACATTCCTGTCACTCTTCAGCTGTCTCATTACAATAAAATCTTGAAAAAAGCCCCAAAAATATCTTTAAAAAATAGATAAATAAATAAAAAATAAAAGAGGCCAGCATGAAAAGATCAAGGGTCAAATGTGCTGACAGGAGAAGCAGCACGAAAATACTTTGTGCCTCACATGATCATGGAAAGGTGTTAGATAAAGAAATACAGCATGGGGGGTGTGTGTGTATTACGTTCTTAAACAAGACAGGAACATTTTCAGGGCAGATATGGGAGAGAGGGCTGTTTACTACTGAACATCCATCTTGCAGCTCTCAACAAACGCAGCTGATAGCATATAATAGACTGTGCTGGAAATCTATCAGAACAACCAAATCAAGCCCCGTCCCATATATTCCTAAAATGCTGTCTGACACATTCATGAGAAACCACTTCAAAGAAGAGTTCAAAGAACATAGAGTAAATACAAGTATATGAATAAACTGCATGAGGAATATTCTCCAGCATGTTCATGACGATATTAATAACCACACCATGGCTGTCCTCTACAGTGACTATTAAAAATATCCCCTCCTCTCTCTGGACTTTTTTATATTTTACGATTTTCTAACTTTACACAGCAGATTAATTAGGTGCCTTTGACACCCATCCATGAGGAAAATGAATGAAAATATCACATCTTTGTTTTCCCCACAAGGTTTATTGTTATTTATGTAAACACTTTGTTCTAGGACATAAATTACACCCATTAATCTCTCAAGTGTGATTTCTGATGTGGTAATGTTATTCTTCTATTTATGCTGATTGAATGTGTGGTCAAAATATTCTTGAAATATTGAACTGTGGAGATTATCCTGCTGAGAAAGGAGTGTGCATATATAGTGTTAGATATTTTTGACTCTTTTAGCAAAGGCTAATGTTACTGTTAAATAATTCAGGAAATGTTATTTGGTTTGTAAATTGACACTGTCCTTCACTTTTACAGGTTCATATGAGCAGTGAAGAGACAGCAGAAAATATCAGTTATGGCTAATTGAAGACATTTTCTTAAGTAACTTAACCAAAGGCAACAAATGAAGCTTTTGGCTGTTGTCCGGTGAAAGTGTTCTCTGAGAGGCAGTGTCTATACTCAGCAAGACAACATGATTAGCCTTCTCTGGCGAAATGATCTGCTGATAGCCTAACAGTAATCTTGGAGCTGCAATCTCCCAGTTAAACTGTCATCAATATTTTAAGCTTATCTTAATAGTTTTACACTGTGATCTTCAGTATCTGGAACATGCTCTACAGTATAAAGTGTGTGGGAAGCAAATAGGTGTAATTTCAAAGTGTCATATACATTTAATCACCATTCATCATCTTATGCAGCTCACCCCTTTTCAGATTGCATCTACAGATTGTGAAGATTATTAGGCTGCCAGGCATCATTGCCTTCTCAGCCAACAAAATGTGATTACAGGTGCTAATTCAATATTTGTGTGTTATTTATAACTTTAGGTAGTTTGTTAAAAATGAAACCTAATTACATTCGATGAGGGAACAAAAGCATTCAAATGCAATAAGATAATTCAATGGTGAATTTGGGTTTAACCAACCCTGGCACTTATTATTTATATGTCCTTTTTAAAGCTAAGGATAAATGCCAGTAAAGTACAATTTACATGTTTGATTCAATAAATATATACATCCACTTGCTCAGGTACATGTTTTCTTACTTTTATAGTGGAAAAGAGAAAATGTGGCTGAGACATCAGCTAATGGAATAAAATCTAGACTGCATATCCATCACTCTAAAAAGCACCTGCTTTGTATTGAGTTATTATACTTTTTCCTTTCAGGATTTTCCATATACCATTATAAAGACAGTGAACATATATAAGTATCAGCAGATGCTACAATATTTACATGTATTAAATTTTTGTAATATTTACGTAGAGGGTACACTTGCGCAATGTAAAATGCAGCTACATGAGGTATTTTAGTCATTATCAAAAAAACTACAAAACTACAAAAATTAATTCATCTGCAGTAACAAGACTAAAAGCAATGTGTTACTTCCACCCTCTTACAGTATGTATGTGTGTGTGCTGGTCTCTGGCTGAGTGCATGTGCTATGCTATGAGAGTGAGTATGAGAGCACCTGGCAGCCACATGGCAACTTTCCGTCCCATTTCATTCCCTCATCTAATGACTGAACGTGGGCCTGGCTCCTCTCTCATTCTGTCCACATCAGGATGCAGCACTGAGAGCATTTTTACCCACAATCCCATTTATCAGAGATTGCAGACTAATTGTAAGTACCCCATGCTAGTCGCATTACTACTTCACATGATAGTGAGCTGTTGGGTTGGAAAACAGCAAAAAATGGTGGGTGGGATTCCTCTTTGATGTAAGATGTGTGTTGCTATTATTTCCTTTGGGTTGGTTTGAAGGATTAGAGAAATTTTGTCATTTGGTTTTTGGCTAAAATAAATGCAGGTCAAAAATGGGGGCAGATGGTGACAGATGATCAACTGGTCTTTTTCCACAGAGGAAGTGTAAGTTTAAGTTTAGTAGAATACTAGATACACTGAAAATATGTGTTTGAGCTTGACTTTTTTTGTTTACACAATTAATTTGAAAAAAAAAAGAAAGAAAGACAGGAAGTCAAAAATACACCACCATTTTCACAACTTTGAACTTGCCTAACATCACAGGACTGCTAGTCCTAACTTATTGATTATTTACTTGGCTCCTAACTAATTGACAACATGTCAAGCAGCACAAATCACTACATCAGCCCCCAGCCTGAGCCTAAAAAAAAAAAAAAGAAAAGCTGATTGGGTAGAGTTTATTTCTGATGGTGATGAGTGTCCATATTTCACAAACTTGCTTTCTTAACAAAGGCAAATATGGTGTGTCAATGGTTCAAGGTCATAGATGGAAATACCAGCTGTCCATGATCCAACTCCAATCCTGAATTCTCCAAGTGTTGCCAGGTTTTTTATTGTTTAAATGAATGAAACTTTAAGGATCATTTGAAGCCAACTAAATAATGAGAGCAATGGCTTTAATGCCAATAATTGTATTTTTATGTGGCTTTTTCTGCTTTTTACTGCGTTAGCTTTGTTGATACGCTGCAAGAATTGCTCAAACTGCAAGAATTCATTTGGTTGGTAACATTGTGCTGAACACCCAGCAGCTACCAGGTAGAGTGCACTGTTGCCATTGTTTTCCACAATCAACTAAACAATTAGTTGAATAGTAGGTAGAATTACAGTTGACCAAAATTTTGACTATGACTACAGTCCTAGGGTTGTCCTTGCCTGGAACACATACATTTTATAGTTAGGTATTACACTATGTTATAGAATAGTGTTATACGAAAGAGCATCTAAGATTTCAGCTCAAAAAAAAGAACAGAAGAAAAAAAATTGCAGTTTTATTTTTTTTTTACCCCAAACTGCAGCAGTGAGCTAAACCCCTGTTGAGAACAAGACCATACAAGAAAAGACAAGAGTCTACCGTCAGACAAATTGACTTTTTATATCTCTCTACATGCAAACAGTGATACTAATAGTGCAACAAAAAAGAGCTTTGAAGGATAATCAGGAATCTGAGTGTGTTATGGACATTAAGACCTTGGCTGTTTTCACTTGTGGTCTATTCATGCTTCCTAAACTTACCCCAAATGCTGCAAATTACGACATTGGGCTGCTGTCACTGCTATGAAGTGATTAATGTCAAGTTCTTGTAGGATGTTTGATAAAGACTTCTGAGAAAAAACCTCTTTATTCTTGTACTGGAAGCTGCAAAACTTTCAGCATAACTTTTGGACATATAGCTGAATAAAATATAACAGTTCTCTGTGAAGAGAATAAATGGATCCCTTCTGGAGTTATTTCATGTTTGGACACCGATACAGTGCTGCCATTTAAATGAAAGGAACATTGAAGGTAATCTTGGTTGAGAGCAGAAACTGTCCTTCAAGATAATGTTCCTTCCTATGATCACTGTGTTGACCTTCAGATGGGTAAAAAAAGTACTTCTATTGCCGAGCCTTCGTCATTATCCACTGTAAGTACCACGGGTTCACGCAAATCACTTAGAATTATTGATGAATCTCAATTAGATTCGTCTCACTCCATTTAATTCTACATATTCACGATATGGTTTGCCAAAAATTATGGGTATCAACATCCTGGGAGTCATTTATACGCCGAAGATGAGTGTTGATGGTAATATTGTTGATCTTGCTAAGTGTGCAGCACGTTATGCTTCCTTTGGCAGTTCTGATAATCGCCTTGACACCTATCACTCTCCCTTCACCCTTGCATAAGTTATTATTTTTAAATAAGCAGTTGATCATTCTTTGCGAGTTCATTAAGCAATTCAAAGACCTAAAAAAACACATTGCAAGCTATGTCAGTTCACTAAAGTATGGCTCATTAACATATTTGTACATCTTGGACAGTTAATCAAACAATGTTTAGCTGCATTAGTAACTCCCTCAAAGCCAGGGGTCAGACAACTACTATTTGAAGTGAAGAGTGAATTTGCTACAACTGTGTGAAGCTCATTTGGTTTTAATTTTCAGTGAAGCAGTTCCAGATTACTTAAACCGATGCACCCTTCTGTTGCTGAGAAAGATTTATTTAATTATTTAAACCAAAGAGCAAAGACAGTCAAACAGCTAACATGCTGTTAAAAATGCATATCCAGGGGTGAGAGCAGCAGAGACATCTAATTTAATAGCCATTTAAAGAAACAATTCAAACAATGATTTCTCACAGATAGTAGCTCATTAAAAGTCTAGTGCTCAGGCAGAAAACGTTTGAGCAGATCAAATGGCTCACAAGATTCAGTGTCCTGCTGGTTTACATTCTAGCCATCTAATTAGGAGGCGGCTTACACCTGGCACACCAGGTGAGTGAAGTTAACGAGCGGGTAAACTACTATGGCTTCATCACACCATTTCAAAATAAATAAATAAAGCTAATTTAGGATACACACAGGTAACTCTAGGGAAACATTTTTTTTTACTTTTCATTAGTATTATGTAGCCTGGAATTGGGACAGTTAATTTAGCTAATAGTTATAATAGTTTGTCTTTGGGGAAAACCACAGGTGTACCTAATAACATTATTAACTATTTTGTTAAAAAAAAAAACAGTAGGCTAAACCACTGAACCAGTTTGCAATGCCAAAAAAATAATAATTCAATGGAAACATTAAGGTTATTAGCCACAGCTGTTTGACCAGTCAAAATATCCACTATGAGAAAGGTTTAAGGTACTACCAGCACCAACAAGGTCAGCCTATTTAGGCTTTTTATAATGCAAATAAATCTATTTTAATAAAAACTGGAAGCTTTCAGACCCAACACTTTCTAAATATATGTTTCAGATTTTTTCTGAGGTCTAAAGGGTACTAAAGTCTAGTAGTGTCAGACAGGTGAAGGCTGTGGTTTTATACCAGTTCTGACCACTATTGCTGTCCCTTAAACATTTAGTATTTTTTAGTTTAGGCCGTGAATGCATTTCGAAAATCACCTTCAGATGCCGTGACAGTAGTGAAGGGAATAATACAGACGTTATTATATATTTCACTGCAGTTAACAATGACAATGCTCATTATCCATAAGAGAAACACAAAGGAGACAGTGTAAATTTATCAAACAGGTGTCGAAGAAGCAGCACACCAACTTGCAGAAATGCTCATATTGAAAGCTTCATGCTCAGTGGATGATAATCTTAAGAGGGGATGTGGAGAATGGTGGTTGGACAACTGAATGTAATGTCATGTTAAACTTTGAGTGGGCGTATTTTTGGCATTGCTGTCACGTCATATTTCCATCAAAAGATGTATAAACAATGATTTGGACTGTCACCCACAAAAAACAGATATGAACAGCAATCTAAGACTGATCATGAAGACCTGCAGTGCAGACATAACCTTATGCACTTTGAAGTGTGGCGTGACCATGAAAGGTATAGTCGGCTCTCTCCCATGAGGAGGTGACAGAGTTGCACCATACAGTATTTAGGCCAGACACAACTGTCCTTTTAAGGCTTAGTGGGTCAAGGAGCATAAGTGGCCTGTATAGCTAACCAGAAATCCCTGTGGGAATTCAAAAGGAAAATCCTATAGGCCTTAACTCGGCAACTCATCTAAGGCTGTCAGTGGTCTTTGTAAGCAGATGGTGCAGTGCAGTCCCACAGCCTCTTTAAAAGCTACTTTTTTCCTTGCCCAGAAAAAGAGTGCACACTCTATGAAACTACAGTAACTTAATTAAGACCTACAGTATGAAAGCTATTACAAATTCAGTTGTGGCAAAACAGTGAAAGGTTAGATGGAACAACAGGGAGTCTTCCAATAATTCTGTCTGAGAAAATGCAGCATTCACCGCTCCTCTGTACAGCTGTGACGAGTTATTAAAAGTGTAACCCAAGCCCAGGGGGTGGTGTGTAATTTTAGAATTAATATACAATTTAGAGCTATGGTGTTTGCAGCCTCTGAATTATTCAAATGTACTGATATGGGCTTGGGTCTGGTAGGGGTAAGGCAGCTCCTATGCATACAAATTAACATATTATGTCAGTATATGAAAGCACGGGAGACAACATAGATTAGAGAAACATAAACATTGGTGCCAGGCAACAAAACAAGATGTTTGCTTTTGTGCAAAGTTCAACCTGAAAGGCTGTACCATACTAATGGGAATAGTCTAAGCGGCCGATTGTTATTTAAGACCGATATTACCTTGTGTCTATGGGGAAATCAGTCTTCACTGGCTATATTTCAATGCATTAAGACATCTGCACTTCACATGGTTACTCAATCATTTCCCCAATATTAAATGTCCGGCTCACCAAGACTTATAAGTAAATTCAAAATGGCAACGAAAGCATAGCAAATAACACACTGATAACAAGCCATAAGTAGTAGTATGGATTGATTGTTCATTAAAGTCTGATGATATGGAAAGCTTCATAGTTACGTGTTATTTAAATATGTAACTTATTTGACTGTTAAAACAGTTAAAACAGTCAAATAAGGGGGACTAGTCACAGATACTGATTGGCATTTACAGTAGCCAAGAGCACTGACTGTGTGTTACCGTGCTATCATCAATTCTCAACATTTACATTTCAGTGAACAATGTCGGACCAGGGACTGCACATAACCTCCGAAACCAAGGTGGATTTATTGTAAAGTTACCATCCCAGTTCGAGTTGGCTTGGTTAGGTGCACGACTGAGCTAACGTCAGCAACAGTTCCACCAGGAAAATCTGTAAATCACTTCGGTAGTGTAGTGTTATTCCCTGTTGGTCTGAAAGGCTCAAACTCTGAACACTGCTGAACCCGCGTCTGCTGTGTGCTAACAGCAATTCAGATAGCAGTGGTAATTTCTGGTTAGCTAATTTAGCATGTGGTTAGGCTTAAAGCTATCTATCAATCAGGAAACTCTAACTCACAGAGTTGAAGCTGACTGAAGCTGGACATCAGAGGGCAAAGCAGCTAATATATTCTGTATAATGTATGATTCCCTTTCACCAAGAATCAGTGAATAAAGTTATAAAGTTGTGCTTTGTACAGTAATCAGTGAGGCCTGACCATAGGTGTATGTAGCAGCCACTCGAATCACTCCCAGACTATAAAACAGGAATCCTAAAAACCTGTTTAAGTGGGCAATCACACCAAGATGCACCACTAGAAATGTGTCACCAGTAAAACCATTGTTTTCCTATGGAAACACCTGGTGTGTGCTCCTGTTTCGTGCAGCATGGTGTTTTTCAGTAGCAGCAGTTGCACTGCTCTTTATTGTCACACTTTGTCCAGGTAACCAATCAAATCGAGCAAGAGGTGGGCTTTACTTGTTCCTTCTTGTTTTGAGGCAGGTGTCAGAAACAGTGGGATAAATGCAGACTATATTACATACCGTTTCCCTTCTTTCAGTAAGTCGTGAACCCAAAATGTTTGCTTTTTATGGGCTTTTCACCCTCCTCATCGATCACCAAGTAAAGTAAATGATACTCCTTTTAAAGTTGCAATTGAAACCAACAATACAGCATTGATGATGGAGCACCTAGTGTCACATTTGTGTAGCTGTTTCACTACACTGTTGTTAGTATGCACTCAAAATGTCATTGACCAACAAGCTACAGTAACGTGAACACAAATGCATTATTTATTGAAGTGATGAAATTATACTGCTTTGGCAGGGTCCACTGGATGCGTGTGACCCAACAAACCTGATGAACATCTGTCGAGAGCAGATTATAAGGAGCGTCTCCTGATATGGGCAATGTGCCATTTTTAGTGTTTCACAACCCACTAACAGTCCTCATCAAAGTACTCCTTCATGAAATAACATTTTGAATTTTAAATTATAAATTTATATTACTTTCCATGATGTTTTAGATGAGAATAATATACTATTTTTTAGTTTAAGTCTCAAAATTCAGTGAATACTGTTATGGCATTTTCTATCCTTAGGTTACACAGGGTCACATGTGAGCCTTGAGGTCCTCAGCAGTATTAGTTGTTTGGCTTTGCTTGAGAACAGTAGGTGCCAGTCTATCTCAACACTGTGGTGGCCAGGGTTGAAGAGACCTAATGTTGTCTTCCTAGACACAATAGATAGCTTGCTGTTGATGCTCCATTAACATAAACAGACAGTGTCTCCAGACTAGAATATGCTGACGGTGACACTAACATGGGTAAAGACATTCTCTTTGGATAATTCTGGGCATGTACAGTAGTATTTGTGGTGTTATCTTTGGGTTTAAAGTCGATCCACCAGCATGAGTTGGGCAGAATGTGAGACCGACTCAGGCACTTCTGATGTACTTTGAGAGTGTCTCTATTTCTCCTTAGCCAAGCTTCAATAAATAATACAGCATAAGACATCAGAGGCTCCTGAACACTTTCTTCCCTCCTGACCTCACCATTGACCTTTGACTTCACCAATTTCTCCACAACAAATACTTAAAGAATGTGTACCTACTTTAATTACAAGAAACCTAGACAATGCTTGTCTTGTCTTGTCTTGAATTCTACACAAGCCCCTGCAACCTCATACAAGCAGAACATAAACAAATTTGTCATTTGTTGAAAGAACAGATGTAAACACCAGCCATAATGTTAGAGTCCCTCGTTTGCACGCCATACTCACACAAGTCATCCATTTTTTGCTGGCGCTGACACTTTTTATATGTAATGAGGGAGGTAAGATTATCTCAAAAAGTTCCATCAGGTATTTTCATATGGCTAAATCAGTCTATTTATTCCATAAAATTGCATTTCACCAGCAGCCCAAGGTCTTCCTGCAGCCTGCATAACAAGCTCAGTTTGTGTGGCACACGCTGGTTCTGACTCCAATTACAGAGCATCCTGGAAAACGGCTGGCATTTTTCTGTCTTTGTCTCCCGTGTTGACATTCAGTTAAAGTTTATAGGGTGGTGCATTCACTCGATCTATAATTATTTTTTTGTTTTCTCATCCATATTAAATGCAGGAATATGACATCAATGTTCCAAACTGCATATCCTATTCATTGCTGCAACACACATTAGGTGAAGAATTGGGTGTGGGTACTCACTGGACAGGTCGCCAAGGAATATTGCAGTTGCAGGCAATTGAGAACATTCAAGTGCTTACTGTATGTGAAAACACAGTACAAGACCAAGGCAAGAGAGGGACCACTCACAAAGCTACAGAAAAACAGAACTGATTTTGAGGAACCAAACTCTAATGAATGTATTCTGCAGGAGTGAATAAAACACACAATGAATCACAACCTATTCTCTACTGGGGAGAATAGGTTGGGACCTATGTCTAAATATTAACTGGATCAATGCACTCTGTTCAGCTGCTCCTGTGTCTCCTCTCATTTGGTTTGTTGGATGTCCATTCAAAATGTAGGTGGTGACGTGGCTTGTAAAATTGGAGTTTTAATGCTAAATTGACCTCAGTTGCGTAATAATGAGAAGCCTCCGATGTACGGGGTGATGCTTGAATTATTTATGATTTCCTCTACAGTTCGCTTGCCTTCTCGTTATCAGGGCTGGAAATGAGTTTGCTGAAAACTAGCCAAAGTGAGATCTCCTCTCTCGGCTTACAGAACATGGCGCATTAAAGTGAATCACAGCAGACAGCTGGGGCCGCCCTTTATGGTAATGCACCCTCTACAATTACTGCTTCGACCTTCCCTGGTGAAGAAAAATGGGGAGACGTCCATTTAGCGGCCCTTTCAAACACTTAGTGGCAGACATGTTGGGCAGCAGGACCACCTTTTGCCTGACATTGACTCTTGTTTAGAGGAGACACAGAAGACATTAGAAAGGTGACAGGTTGACAGATGAGATGCATCTGTCAAACAGCAAGAGGTATTAATGCATCCACATTGCCTTGTACCACAATGGTAGATGAAACTGCTTGGCAATAAGGGTGTCATTTATAACTGCAACTCTATGTGTGTGTGCAAATCTATTTATTGATTGTTATTGTTATTTGTTATTGAAGTTATCAACTGTTTGGAAAATCGTGATGAGAAAAATGTCAATGAATGCTTGTTGCTATCTACCTTTTTGTAAATATTAGGAGCATTAGCAGTAGATGGTACAAAATCTCCAGCTGAGAACCAGATGAGCATCAACCAGTGAAAAATATTGCAGAAGACAATATGACATTTGTGTTTGTGTTTGTTTCATGTGTAAAAGTGAGGAGACTGTAAGATAAGAAACAGCCGATTCATGTCATGAGATTTTCTACATTAGAGCTAATTTAAAAAGATAATTTAAATGTCCATTTAGTGCATGAACTCTTTTTTCAAAAAGGGCAATAAGCACCTCCACCTAGCATAAAAACATTTTTTTTTTTTTTTACAAAAGAGTGAGTGTTCTTTCAAATTGTGTGTTGCCATCAATCTTTGTGATACTTCAAAATGCACATCAAAATAGGTTATGGTGTGTTGTTACAATAAATGGTGAATACATCAAATATCCTAATCCTAAGGTTAAACTAAAAGTTCTGTATGCAAGGGCTGCTGAACACTTTTTTGTTACAGCTGAAAGTTGAACTGCTCAGTTTGATATTAAAATGTACCATCCAAAATTTCATCTTCAACTTTTCAGATAGTTTTCTAATAGGAAATATAATTACTTCACTCTTCACCTTATGAGCAACTTAATACAGTTGGTTCATTACACAAAACTAAGATATGAAATGGCAGTAGAACAATAACTACCGTAAAACTATATTTGAGATGAATTTCAAACTATTGGACATATTTCAGTAAATTGCACAAAACCTCTATTTCCATCATTACCGACACTGCAGCTATTATAAAGTGACAACACATGCTGTGGCAAGTAAAGTGGACATACAGTACATTTTTAAAAGCTTCATGTAAAAAACCATCGTTCATGTCTGAACTCTTTCCTGCTCTCTCTTTGACTTGTTTTTATGCCTCCTTGTGGACCACTACCCAGTTGACATTTCTTTATGGCAATTTCAACGTATACAAGACTTGGTCAATGCATAATTAAGAATCCTCCTTTAAAATATGATACTGGTGCTGAGATGTTGGTCATGACTCATACATGTTACAGCACAACGCATTACTTTTGCATGAGACAATGTGTATCTTTACAAACTATCATTTGTCCGCATTAGTAACTGGATAGTGAATTTCGCAGCAAGAAATCTACTTCCATCTAGAGTTAAAAAGGATATGGTTCAATACGCAAAAACCATAGGAGATCACCATGGCAAATATTTCCACTAGAATATGGTTGGTTGAATGTGTTAACATGTGATTATCTGGTTGAATCTTCATGTTGAGCAAAACAAAATGGATGAAAGGGTACTGTAGGAGAAGGAGTGCTGTGCTCATAATGGGTTTTCTAGTGCAGATATTTTTGTTAAATGTGCTCTCTGCTAAATTCTGGTGTTTTCTGTGGTTTACACAAAAGAAATATACACATAAAACCTTTACTCCATGGGCAGTTCAAAACACCCCCCAGCAGATGTGCTTGAGCCATGCTGTAGCCTCCATCACACAGCATTCCTACATTTAACCTGCACAAGTTATACACTGCATGTCATGACAGAGGAAAGAAAGAAATGGAAACTTACCTTTTATCCTCAGACTCTCAGGGATCCCATCCTGCTGGAACAAGAACACAGAGAAAAGGAGAACCACAGTTATAATAAACTACCAGATCACAGCTTCAACAACATGGCAGAAAGCAGTTTTCATTTAGCCAAATGAGTTAAATGCTTGAACCAGAGAAATAGTGTTTGATAGACCACTTAATACATTAAGGAACTCTCTTTGCAAATGGCTCAGTCTATAATTGAGATCATATGTCGATGCAGGCATGATGTTTAGGTCTAAGGATTTCACTGAGACTGCAAAAAACTTGACACAATGCAGTGTTGCGTCTTTGAATGGTAATTAATGATGCATTGATAAGTCATTACATTAATGTGCCCCTAGGTTAAATGGTCCTTTGCCTCAATTGCATGTACAATAATAAACATTTTAATTGGTTTCCATAGTCACATCCCCTCTGATTTTATTTTGGGTTAAGGATCGGTTTCAGATCAGATTATCTAGTTCTTACTTTATATTTCCCTCCTCCCTGTCAAATGAGCAGTTCCATGTTAATTTTTTTTATTATTTTAGTTTTCTCTGTCTCTTCATGTATGGATAAATGTCTTTGGAGGTGTCTTGCATCACATGAGAAAATTAAACTACCTACCAGCTACCAAAAAATAAATAGTAGAGTCACACAAAAAATGTGTAGAGACATACAGAGAAAAGCAGATAACCCTGACCCCTTGAAGAAGGTGCACTATAAAATCAGCTGCATTTAGAGGATGCATAGGGATGATGGCTGTAGAAAATGCTGTTATCAGGACTACTATTCTGAGCAGCTGCTCTCCACAAACCATGAATACGAAAGAAAGAGGCATAAATATTTGATTTCTCTACAGTGGAATCTGCATAGCTCATCCTTCTCGTTCTTGTACAGAAAATTCAGACTCTGGTGTTATGGAGAAGATGCATTATGCAACAGGTCTAGAGTCAATAATGAACAGTGGTCCCTGACGGCCTACTGAAAATAGTAGATTACCCAATTCCCAACTCTGGGGTTTCATGGAAAATCTGCATACTGTATATTTTCTTCCTAAAATATGCTCAATTGATTCACTGAATCAATTAATATGTCTGCAATACATTGTAGTATCGTCCCATACATCCGTTCTTGCAGTATAAACTTATGGACTTGGGTGAGATAGACATTAATGCTTTATGGCAAGTCACACATCACCAACTACTACACTTTCATTTTGGTGAAACTCATATTTTATTGAGAAAATGTTTAGTTTTTCCCTCTTATGTTCTCCGGCTGCTTTGCCTCAATTCTCTGTGATTTACAGAGTGAGTTACCTAGTGGACAGTAAACTGCGAACAGTAGCTGCTGTTAGCTAATGTCAGGACCACTGGGAAGAGGAGGTTTTCAGGCCCAAGGCGTGGGAGGGAGAAATGTAGACAGGAAGCAATGCTGGAATGAGCCTGAAGCAAGCTGGGTGAGTGGTGGCAGGCTCAACAGAGACAGAACATGGCAGAGGCAAAAAAGACTAAAGAGGAGAGGAGAGTCTGAGGAAGCTAAGACAAGAAACTGAGAGAGTGACTGATGGAGAGGGCACCATACAGTACAAGAGTAAATCTGAGACTGATGCCGTGCTGGGCTTCTTGCTGTTGGACTAGTAAGTCATTTTAGCTGATTGCTCAGTCTTGTGTAACATAATTTTAAAAAACGCACATGTACATCTGTCAGTATTTACCACATTAGTACTGTGAATCACAAGACCCACAGATCCCAGACCAATTTTTCTTTATCAATGTTGCTTTAACATCTGAAAATATTCCCCCACTAGTTAGCACCTAACTAATTATTTTGATTACAAATCAGTTAAGATGAAGTTGATAAGATGCTATGAATTAACAGGTCAAAACTAAGCTGAACATGGTCTGCTAACAAGCTGTCTCTACATAACATCTTCCTGGATGTTTTACAAAACATTGCTGACTAGCGACCCAGTAGGCCCAAATCACTGAAAACACCTGTGGCTCTGACATTCTTCGTATCCTCCCCACCCTCTGGAGGAGGTGACATTTCGAAAATGCATACAGGTAGGGAAGATATCAAATGGGGCTTATTTGCATATGGCAGACAGTGTTCACACTTCATTTGTTTGAAGAGAGTGATTTCCCCAGGGCCACTGGCATGCCCGTCTCTGCTGCTCCAAGACTCTGGGGACGTTGAAGCACCCAGCTGTACAACCTGCGGTTCATCTGCCCCTGTCACAGCTAGCTGGCTGACCGCCCACATCTCTCTCTCTCTCTCTCTGGCTTTATTTTTCAAACCTCCCTCTCTCATCCTATACCACCCTCCTCCTTTTGCTCTCTTTCTCCTGCTTCAGTTCTCACATCCCTCACTCCTCCACACCATCAGCTTTCAAGTACACTTCAACTTGTAACATATTACTGCAAATTGCAACATATCAGTCTGACAAGTGAGTGGAATATACAGTACAACGCTCCATCAGATCATATGGATCTATCTTTTAGGCCTAGTTCAGACCCCACTAGGGTTAGGCAATATGGCATTGAAACAATGTCATGACATTTCAGGGGATTTCTGTATTTCTATAAATATTTTTTTGCTGTGAGCTCCTGTAGGATTATTTTGTCTTTCTTCATACTAAAACAGTGCTTCTGCTTGAGGTGGTAAAATAAGTTTTGCTTTAATGTCAGCCATGCATATGGTTGTTGTGCATAACAGTATAACATAATTACATCAGGAAGTTGAAATATTGCCATTATCACAACATTTTTCTATTAATATCAATAAAAAGCATATGGTTATTATCTTAGTATGATACAGCAGACTCCAGGAGAGGTGCTAATGCAGAAATCTCGAAAATGCTGAAGCTAGTCCAACTTTAGCTGCAGCTGATACAAGCTCATGCAACACACCCTAATACATTGAAGAGTATACTAGTTGTATATTAGCATTACTATAATATAAATACTGTAATTTTACTGTTCACCTCACAATCATTAAAAGGCATCTGTCGCTTCAAACTCAAAGTCTTAATGCGTTAGACCATGGAGGTCAAAACATTGCATCAGTTAAACAAATGTTTAATGACATACAGATAACCTCTTCTTTCTTTGTATGTCGTTTTTCAGTCTGCACCAATCAATAAGACTTGTGCACCATATCTACCATCTATACCTATGGCAACACGCCCACACCAGCCAGGACCCTTTTTTTTAACACTGCTGGAAATCATCATATAAATAACAAGCCAAAAAACAGCAAAGCTAAGCATGTAGCGGAACAGACTAGGCCAGGTTAATACCAGCATGAACGTTGACATCTTGTTATTGTTATAGCAGATTGGCCCCATACAGTGTCTGCTTCTTCAGCCCCTGTGGAGCTTTCACAGAAGCGGGTTACCTCAGCCTCAGGCTGGCTGCCATTTGAAAGTAGACAGCTCATCAAGATGAGTGACAAGGGTTGGGGCTAAAACTGACCAGCTGAGAAGGTGGAGGAGGAGGGTGTAAAAAATAATAACAGTAGTCACATTTAAGCCAAACACTGCCGACTGAAGCTTGAATTAAAGCTACTGTACAACAAGATGTTTATTCTTGTTATTTTCCCCTTTGCTGTCTCTTTATCTCAATCTCATTTACCCCCCGCCCCGCTCTCTCCCTCTCTCTCCCTGCTTATCCCCTGTTAATCTAGATTTGCCATGTGGCCAAGCCTGTGCTGGATGGATAGGGCTTTGCACACAGTTGTCCTTGCCTCCATTTTGTTTGTCCTGACATAACAGCTTGATGTCAGAGCAGCAAACTCTCAGAAATTGCTTTTGTCCCTCTGTCAAGCAAGCCTGGTGACTATTTCACAAATTACACATGGAGTCTCTCCATTACAATGAAACACATAAGGAGTTAAAGAGTGACATAACTATGTTAAATAAAATCTCCAAGTAATATAAGCTTGACATAAAGCATTACAGTTATAATCAGTTATAATTAGGACTGGGTTCTAGTGGCCAAGATCTGCGTCCTAAACTTGACCCCATGTGGAGGATTTCACAGTGAATTTCTGAAACAATACCAAGGGAATTATGGGTAGAGCATGTGACCAGCTGTTTATGGCCGAATGCCTCCTGGTGATTGAAGTCTTTGTGAGGAGAGCTTATAAGGTTGTATCTGATCCCGTTACCCTTGTCAAACACTGTCCTTCAGAGCGAAGGAGAAGGCATAGCATTACACGGCCACTGGAGTATCACAGCTATTAGCGCTGAGCTGAGAGGGTGTTCAGTACATTTCTGTGAAGATGCAAATGAGGAAATTTTCATTGTTTTTGCACTATCACGTTATTAATGATGAATTTGAGTCAAATTTAATTAAAAATGTTATCCAAAATAGAGTTTCTTTTTATATGTAATTGCCATCATTTTGTAATTAGGGACTTCTTCTATCCTATAAAAGTACAAACCTTCAACCGTGTTCTGAAACATGGTATTGTTTTTCTAGAGTCTACGGGCATGTCATCTTGAAACAAGTGTTCTTTATCGCTGCTCACTCAACTGTATTGACAAGTGGATGACCCAAGCCTGTCTGCAATCTAGCCCACACGGAGAAAGTTCTCTGAGAAACAAAAAGGCTGTTGACATATTTTGGAAAAGGGCTTGCAATTTTTTTCACCAAAGGGTTGTAAATTTCCACAGCCTCTTTTTGACAGGTGGATAGATGAGTGGAGTTTACCTCTGTCCTCTCACACGATGAATTGTAATGGTATGCAGATGCTGTAATGACATTCCTCTGCAGTGTAATCACAGCGCCTGGCACATTAATTTCATTGGAGTGGAAAAGCACATGCATCATTTTTGTAGCTTCTTGTCAAATTCCCTGCTACATGTGGACATACATTACTTTAATTATTAAAGTCACTCTGGTTCCAAACCAGGGCAATAAAAAAAGAGAGGAAGTCAAAACTAGCTAGTTTCAACAAGAGATAATACACACTAACACGAATGGAGGTAAAGCACCTTCAAAATGTACTGTTGGATGATCTAAAGCTACTTTAAGAAGGTACGTCTGCTTCATTTAAATGACATGGCATTACAATAAAAAGAACAGCGTACACTCTCAGGGTAGTACAACAGAGAATAATGTAAAAGCAGAAGATCAGGGATACCATGGATTGTGTTGGGGGAAAAAAAGATTAAAGCACAACCAGAAGAGGTTTCGAGAAAAAAGAAAGAAAGAAAGTAAAATTGTAATGCAAATGTTAAAGTGAGCACAAGGACTACCTCTATGATGTGTGTCTGAAATACCTCTGAAATTCTTAAGCTGCTAGTTTTAACAATAAAGTCTGAGGATTTATTCGGCCATGGTGTTTTAAGCCACTAATATAATGCAATAAATTCTGCTTTCGAGCTCAGTTAGTTTTATAGTATGTAAAAATATAACCCAGTTACCTCGGCCAAATTATTAAAATCAAACCTTCTCATTTAAACTAGTGGAGTTATGCCATGCAGATAGCTTTGGTTTTCCAAGGTTTCCTGAAAAAGATCTGCACCTCTGAAAATTGTGGTATAATTCCACCACAAATGTAGGTGTTTAATATACTTGCTGTATCAGGTACACATGTACAATGTAATGTAATCCAATACACTATTGTGCCATAAAGTCTACTTTTATGATGCCCAGAGGTGTTCATTCAATTACATGCTTTAGCACTGACGTCATAGTGGTGCATTATAGTCAGGAGTGTTTCTAATATTCTGCCCCCCTCGTAGATGAAAATGTGAAGGACAAAGCATTAGAAACACTCTAATGTAATACAGGTCAGTGCAACATCACCTTTAATTATTTAAGTAATTGTATTATTGTATTTATTTGCAATAGCTGTAAAGCTGTATATTTTCTGCTGCTCAAAATGTAAAAAAAACAAACAAACAAAAAAAACCATTGGAAAACATTTCTTAACAAAAAGACAAAGTCAAGGTAACTCACATAATCCTAATATAATAGACCTAAAAAGTAAGAAAGAAAGTAAGAGTTGATATATTTTCTTTTTTGTTCGGGGCAAACTGACTATTAAACATCTAGTTCAGCAATGGATATTTTATCATTTAAACAAGTTTCACTCTTTCAGTCTTTCTAACCAAAACCTCCATCTACCCTCTAGCTCTCTCCATCCCCAGAAACTTGCACCTAAAGGGATGAACCGAGGCTGAGGTAAGACTTTACCCTCCAGATTCCAAAACATTTTCTTTACAAGATGAAAATGTGAGATACTGTACTGAAATCTGAAATATGTTCTTCTTGCTTCTGCTTATCCCAGGATATGTATCTGGAGCTTTTTAACAGAGTATGGACAAAACAATGGAGCATGCTGTATGTAGGGATGATCTTAAAAAAACATGATCTGGTCCTTTAAGACTGAAATCCAACACCCTCCAGGCAGGGGTGGACATTGGATCGCCTGCCTCTCTCTTCCTTTTGGCATAAAGCATACCAGCCTGGCGGAAGTGCTATCTTTGCAGTTCACTGAGATCATATGACAGGATTCTTCAGGTATTGAAGTTTAAATCCCTTTACTTCCTTGGATGTGGCTGGGCAGAAGCAGAATTCTTGCATATTTGATGTGTGCGTGTGTTTAGAAAGCATCTCTCTGAATAAATCTTGTTCAAAAGGTCAAAATGTGCTTGACCATTGTGTCAATTCAACAGCTTTTTCATCGCTCCCGGCTCCTCGCTCAACTCTGATACAGTCCAATGACGTTCCTACCATCTGTTCCCTCTGACTCCCTCTCCATCTCCTTCTCTTTCTAACCTACTCTCACCCATCCACCCTTCAATACTATGGCGTTTGCTTTTCATTCCCTAGCAGACGTGACTAAAGCTGACTGAAACTACTTAGTCGTATAATATTTAGTCTGTAGATGACATATTTACTTAAAATATCATGCTTCAGTTTTTTCTTAATTGTCATTGGTAATTTTTTATCCTGGACTGATTAGGGAGGAGAGGTGTTTTCTAGTGAACAGAAATGGAAAGAGCTTGTGGGAAATGTGTACTGAAGGACCACAGTGCGATTAATGTTTCTTGACAAAACACTTTGCTTTCCTCAAGTCCCTGTCTGCCAAAACTGTCCATTTCTTTGCCAGTCTAGCTCTAATTGATCCATCTCCGCTACTCTGGCATTTTGGAAACAAATCAGAGAAAAAATAGAGTATGCTACTAGTTTAGAGAGAAATAAATGTAACTTACTCCTAGAGATGCAATGAGAGACATTAATAAGAGTGGCAGACTTTGCTAGTGGGGCCTCTTCTGTATTGCTGGGTCAATAAGCATTAAATTACATCTTTTACTTTAAAACCTTCATCTAAAATGACATGAGAACTTCCTCACTTCATTCAAAGCTCATCTTTATCTTGCTCAGCTGTGCTTCGCATTAATCTGATGTAGTCTCTGAAAAGACAGTCCTCTGGCACAGAGGGAGGGATAATGATTCATCAAGTATTTTTCAGTAGGCAGAAAAACAACAACCACAGGAGAGTCATCTGATGCAGGAAGAAAGTGCCACTGTAATTAGTTTCATACTTGGCAAAAGCACATAGTGCCTCTTGTTACGGATGGCAAATGAAAAAAGACGGCGATCAATACCTTGTGTCGGAATCTCACGACTGGTCGATAGGGCGGCGACCTGAATTCCTCCTTGTTGGGTCTCCCATCGGTGCCAAGCACGGCAAGCCCCAACAGTAGAATTGCCGCCGACCACCATCTGGCTGTCTTCATTGGTCTTTTTCTGTCAAAAACCAAACAGGAATGGTTAGTGCTCTTCTCCAACTCACAAGGAGTTCAATATCAGTTTGCCAAGACAATACATCAAGTCCGCCATAATTAGTGTAGACAATGGGATCCGCAAAAGTGTCGTTGGTTTAAACTAAAGCTATCAATATGTGCTTTACACCCAGAGAAGAGATTAGATCTGCTTTTGAATCAATTATGGGGAAATAGACGTCATGAGAAAATCAAGATAAAGAAGACAAAGAGCCAATATATTAAGGCAATTAAAGTGAGGGCTTTGGATTAATTAGGCTGAGTGTCTAAGTCAAGCAACTGTGATGTAGCGGAGAGATTACATCTTAAACAGTTTCCTCACACCCGCACAGAGATGCAGCAAAATATATTTGTTTAACAGAGTGAGAATATTCACTTTTCACCTCCAATAAAATCGATAATTCATTGCACAGTATAAAAACAAGTTTGACCTTTGCATGACATGATTTAATCAAAACAGTGATTGAAAAGACATGTCCCATGAAAATGGCTGTACCTTAAACAGCGATGTTCAAGAAGGAAAAAAAACAGGAAATACATCAAGACGAGGATACGCACTAGCCAGTGGTTTAACACAAACACACACAAATATAAAAACATGCAAGATTTCTGTTAAAATATTTCTTCTTTTTATTCCTTGCCTTCATCTGTATTTATGAACCTCTATTCTTTGTGCAGCATGGCACAGAAATCCCCTTTGTTAGGAAGGTTTTATAAATAAATTTGACACGACTTGACTTGTTGATTTTCACAGGCGAACACTGAGCTCTACTCTCTAAGCCGTCTCAAGCCACTAGTGGCTGCTCATCATCCTCCAGCAGAGGGGGATGACTGACAACAGGATGGTGACCCTGCTTTCTTGTTCTTCTGGAGTGACAGAGTCAGACAACAACGGAACTGTCGTGGCAGCTCTGTGGGCCCACATGCTATTCACTGGAGGTCAGGAGGTCGTGCCGGCAGAGTGGTATGCCACTGTGATGTGCCGGACGAAGAGGGAACATTAAAACTTTATTTCTGTGACTTTCTGTGACCTTTATTGACTTCCTGACACAGGCACATTTTCTGCTTTGAAATGCCATCCCTTTATTTCAAACCAACAGATGTGAAGAACTTGTGCAATGTCTGTGCATTGTATGTGATTTATGGTGATAGAGATATACACTTTCAGTTAGAAAAACAAATATCAACAGCTGGGGTACGCATATAATTGTCTCCCTAATTCAACACATAATTTAGAGAAATTTAAATTAAGACTTTGGCCTATTTTCCTTTAGAACAAAGGTTTGAGCTCATGTCTCATCATGCCAGTCCCTCACAGTCTCTGTCAGTGTAGTAAAGAGGGGGACACTGAAATTGCCTTAATAATCCAGAGGGCACGGTGCTTTGATTCCAAAGTATGAGTCTAGAAAATAAAAGATTTTCAAACCTGGCAAAGTAATTGTTAAACCGCTGGTAATGAGCAACAGCCATCCCAACCCCCTGCAGACACATTATGGTCGTTTTGTGCTATGGGGCACTAGAAATCTTACTTATTGCCTCTTTAATGTGATCATATTCATTTTCTATGCATTTCTGAACTCTCCAGGTCCAGGTAGGAACCCTGCCTGCAGCTGCTGCTGCTCCAGTTCCCTTTCAGCCACACAAGGTGGATTACCATATCCGCTAGAACAATCAATCAACTTCTTTGCGGCGTCCCAGTGTTAAATGGGTTATTAATGGACTAACTTTTGTCGGATGCTGTGTCAAAGACAGAGACATATGTGCCGTTTTAAGAAGTTTAACTGCGTCATACAGCACTGTTCCTCACGGACATTTAACTCATTATGATCAGTCACAACTGCAACACATGCAAATAATTTTCATGTTCTACTTCTACTGACTACTGAATCCATAAGTAATCTTACTGGGAGCTCTGAACAGTTTCCAAAGTGCCAACTATGCTGTTCTGTATTTTATTAAAACAGCTATATCCCTATGAGTGCAACACTGTCTTTACTGTGGGTAGAACATTGTACATTTAAATTGCTCCTGTTCCACACCAGTTTTTTTGATTGATTTTTTTTTTCTTTTTTTGCAGCCACTGGTGAGTTAATTTTCCTATCATTGGGTCTATTTTTCTTTTCATCTTGTGACCATTACTGTTAATAGAGCTTTGGCACAATGACAAACTACATAGATAAATGGGAAAGAAGCAACACAACACAAGGCAAAGAGTTGGACAAAAACAAAACTGTTACTGCAAACAGTCATTTGGTAGTGTCGTTTAATTTGATTCCGTTACTGAGGTCACTTATATTATGTCCATTTATATCAATGAAGTTAGACTTAATATTATAAACATCCAGCCCCAAACCACCAACAACGACTGTAGAGTTGATTCAATACTTCTTGAAAACTAAGAGTATGACCTTCGTTAAGACAATGCTGTTGTATAAGGCTGTCTTTGCTTTTTTTCCTACCTAATAAACTGGAAACTTGTATTATATATTCACATAGTTCATGCAAAGTGAAACTGAGGCCATAAGGAAAGTTTTCCAAATAAAATCCTATCTGAATGTGTCATTGTGTTAGTGAAGTTTTGGCACTAACAGGCCTGTTAGTCGTTCATAAGAAAGAAATGTCCCTTCCTGTGCACATGTCACAAAACCTGAAATGTTATTAAACAAGCAAAACAAAAGATGTAAAAGAAATGAAAGGAAAAGCAAGCACTTCTAGTGTGCATGGTCTTTAATTTGACTGACACCAACTATTGTGTGTGCATGTCATATAGGACTGTATATACAAGTTCTTCTTCTGTGTGAGAGCAAGAGTGCGTATGTGTGTGTGTGTGTGTGTGTGTGTGTGTGTGTGTGTGTGCGTATGTGAGTAAATACTCCAAGTCTTATTTATTATCCTCGAAAGCACAAGAGACAGAAACAGTCTGGAAGTTTTCCCTGGACCCCCACCAGGGAGTGCCACCATAACTTTGGCTTGTGGTTTGAAATCCCCCAGAGCACGTCTAAGCTTTGGCATTGACTTTCAAATGAAGACTACCTATTTCCCACTATGTACACAATGCATCATGTCTTGACAAGCTCACAGCCACTCTCCTCTAGTCCCCTCATCGGTCTCATTCAGCAGATTTTTGCCATTCAGTGCACCGGGCAAGCACAACAACAGAATTGTCCGTACTGCCCCTCTTACAGATACCATGTGTATATCACCTGCCTGCTTCAATGTCCCAGGGATAAGCTGGGATTGAAGAAATGCACATTGTAATTCACTATCAGCTATCATGTTTAACCGAGTCATAAGTCTGGAAAATAGGAATACATAATTAAACATGCCATAAATTTTCTTGACATTATGCATGATTTTCCCTCAAAAGGGGGCCTGAATTCAGGAATATTCATATCCCACATGACTATTAGTCAGCTTAGACTAACTCTGATGCTAATAACTCTTCATTTTAGAGCTTTTTAATTACAGTCAGTTTGTCTCAAATGTAATTAAATAAATCCCTTGAGCAACTAGGAATTGTCAGTATGGCTGGCTGTCCGCTGGGAACACTGAGATTTCTGTTTTTACAGTAGACAGTACAGTATGAGCTATAGTATATTCAGACTGAGAACATACAGTTTCAACAATAAGAACAGCATATTGCACAAGATATTTCAGCCTTTAGCAAAGGGGTACCAAACCATGGAGCCGTGTTCAAAATAATTTAGCAACAACAGCCAACACTTTCCTCGAGCATCTGTTATGCACTGCTGGCTCCCGTGTCCTCTACAGTTAAGTAAGTTTCTCACAAATACTAAAGATGTTTGCTTCTTTCTCAATAAAGTGAAAAAACAGGCACGGAGCAGAAGTGGAAAATGTAATTCTGTATGTGTCAGGAAAGGTTATCGGTTCATATTTCCCAACTACCAGAGACAGTCTCTTCTCTAGATGCAGTTGGACAAAACATTACTCTTATCCCCAACATCTTATGTAAAGCACACCTGTTAGGTCTAAATCATAATGTGAGGTAGCACACAGAAAAGTGTCTACCCAAAGAGAGACCGGATAAATTCATCCTGTTTTTCCCACATACGATTCTGCCGTCTGGTGTCTTGACCTTTGTGTACACAGGATGTGAACCTGTTTAGATTAAGACTGACAAACTATCTCCTAGACCACACCATGACTTGTAAGCCCCTCGAGGGTTCAACGTTAATGTTTTTTGTTTTTTTTTTCACTTGCACAATTCTTTTATACCCATATAAAAATGGTTTTATTTAATAAATTTATTAGCGGTAGAAGACTTGAAAGACTTGTATTCTGATTGATTTTTAGAAGTCAAAATAGCCAACAAGATTTAATGCATATCTACAACATTAAACCTTAAGTTTGTGTTTAGTTAAACCTGCCTGTTAAACATCCTGCAAACCCTAAAACTTATTTTATTATGCATGGTGGGCTTCCTACCTCCAGATAATGTGCTACTGTCCTGTTCCAGCACTTTGATTCAGAGAATTCAGAGAATGTTGACCTGACTAATGTTTGGTATTTCTGTAACATGTTACATGTGTGCTAACATGACATGATTAATGGCTATTAAGTTGAAACATTTGGTGTATTTCTTACTGCTATACAAAGCTGAGAATATGCAAGACTACTATGTTCCTTACCTTTCAACTTCCTTTATTTGCATCAGTAGAGAAGTGTGATTGAACTGCAGAGCACTCACGAGTCAGTGATGATGTATGAATGAGAAACAAGCCAACAGACCATCGCCAAACATCTTTAAAGCTAGTGTGACTTTAATACAGTGAACGGAACTCCTTTCAACTCAAAATATAAAAAAAACTTTTTTGCCAAGCATAGTCTTGGTCATTCCGACCACCTTGAAGTAATCAATATGTATTTCAAGCACAAGACATTTCTGATAGCCTTTTATTCACCATCTTTGAAACAAAGGTCAGACAGTTAATTAATTTTTGTCTCAGGATGTCACATTTCAAGCGCTTGATATCCCATATAATACACAAGGTCGCACTGCAGCCACATTAGCTTATCATTTTCATTCAGCCAAAACAAACTGACAGACATGACAGACACAATATGAAGACATAAAAATGCCCCAAGTTTCCCTCACATATAATTTGAAAATCAAAGCCTTTTTTCTGCAAGACAGACGATTTTCTCTCAATGTTATTCTGAATAGTTTCTTAAATGCTATTTTTGCAAACTGTGTTTGAAACCTGTCAAGTGTTGAAATGACATTTGAAGAGTCATTCATCATTTTACTGTGGCAGCAAGTTTTCAGCTCTTTGGCAGGTGTATCCTATTTCTTCTACAGTGTAAAATGCAAACTCTACACAGAGGAAAAATAACCATCCATTTCCATTTTTCCACCTTTATTTATCCACTTTGCTGAGCATGCATGGATGCGGTTATACTGCAATCACCCTGCTTCAAAGTCAGCCGGTCTTGCAGATTTACACCAGGGAGCAGTCTAGTACAATCAGACGTGTTGTACAGCTAGGCTGCTTAGCAAAGCTTAAGTGCCTTGCTCAATAGTTACATCAGTTATGATGAAAGGCAAGGTCATGTTAACTTATCATGACCACCTATGATTTCTAAAGAAATGAGAAACAGCAGCCTAACATTACTTTTAGCCCTTCTTTGATGAAGCAATTCTGTTTTCCTTTCACACATAACACAGACCGTGCCCACCGTGTTTAGTAAGAGTGCTACTATCCACCTGAAATCCAAGTTTTGCTGTAGTCAGCAGGTAAAATTTCATATATATTGAAAACACAGACATCATAATCCATTCTAACATAATTGTTAATATATTTTAGTCCAACCTACAGTCTTCAGTGTAGCAATAGTGTCTCCTGGTGAGTGCACTTGTGTTGTTGGCTATTATGTGAAGTGGAAGAAACACTCAAAAATGTTGCAATACCACAATGTAGAAATACTTTGTTATAAGTGCATCATGCATCCTGCAATCAACCTCTTACTTAGGTAAAAGTGCAAAGGTATAAGCATCACAAAACACCAAATGAAGTACCAAAATAAAAGTTCTCATTTTGCAGAACAGCCTACTCTAGAGTAATGCACAGTTTATTATAGGGATGCAGCCAGAAACGCAATACCGGTTATTGGTTTTCAGTTCGATACTGTGCTCATGTACTCTAATTATAAAACTACTCAGATACAACCACACCCGATACCACTGCACCACCCGATACAGCAATGTGACATTAACCATTTGGTCGTAAGCAAGTAGACACAGGAGGAGCAATGTAAGTAGTTTGGAGACATTTTAGGATAAGTGATGAGATCCCAAGATTCCATACTGTCACCACATCACAGATGTGTGATTTTAGTCAACAGAAGTGTTCTACAGGCAAAACAGTCACTAGTCACCATAGAAGGTTAATTTGATGATGTAGTCTGCCACGTCCGTCACACCCTTAATCGGCATGTTAACAAGGGTCTTACCTAATGAGGTGGCAGTCAAAATCAAAATATTTGGATATTTTCAACATTACATTTAAGGGCTTGTATCAATATAGCATTTTTTTTCTCAGCACCAATATCTTAGGACAGAGAAAACGTGCTGCACCCAGCACTTGTTGATGCAACTGCTCTTCTGGAGCACTTGTAGTGGAAAATCTAGTGAAAAAGGCAGCGTGATTGTAATGTAATCACAGAAAAATAAAAGTGAAAACACACTTGCGGCACACGTCAATGTTGCACTGGGCCCAGGCATTTTCTTCTTGTTTTGATGCTGGTTAATGTGATCTACTGGTACAGTGGAATGATGCAGACGACAGGCTGATATATATATTCGTATGTTGTGGGCTTTTTACCCTCTCATCCAGCAGCATAGCAACAGCTAATCATATTTGATCGCTTGGTAGCGCACATAGCGATGCTCCACAGGCGCACAAGCGGTTTTGCCCGACATGCTCAGGCATTTCTGAAGAGTTTGCGCCTGTAGCAAAGCATCTGATCAGCCCCCATAACAGAGACAGAAAATAGATTTAAAAAAAAACTATGCTGAGAGTTCTCTACTATGTTTTTTTGCTGTCATTTATGGTCATGCTAGCTTCTCTGCCTCTATCCTCTGCTTGTTTGGGCTTAGCTCCCACAAAAACATAACACAGACAGCAGACAGGTGGAAACAGTGAACCAGGTGAAGGGAACGGAGTTGATGACAACTCGACTAAAGTATAGAAAAAGTAGAAAACGCCGTATTTCCGCCTACCTCAGCACGCTTGTTAAGCTAATAGGAAATTGTTAGAAACCTGTCAGGAGGCTGTTGTCATAGAAACAAATCCCACGTGTAGCATTTTCTTTGCCTCACGAAGGACAAGCACAACATCCCACTTTGCCAACGTTTTCTGCTAGAAAATAACGCTATGTGCACACAGGCTTTTAGTCTGGTACAACATGGAAGACATTTAGGTGCAGCTCAACATGCCAATAAGACAACTTCAGCAAGATGTACGTCACAGCAGGTTCTTTGGGTCCAAATACGAACTCGACAGTGTACTAACGTTAATTTTCACAGTTTCAAACTAGCTGGTCTGTTACCAGATAAAATGTGATTTTATTTGTTTAAAGATTGTTTTTTTCCCCTCAAACATCAGCACTACTACAGAGGGCGAAGAGATGCCGATGTTTGAGCTACAGAATGTGTCTGGGGGAAAGGCGGACAAGCAGAATAATTTGGGAGAAAGACAAAAGCTACATAAGGCCCAGGCCAGCAGTAGTCTGGAGGGCAGTGTGTTTGATGAGATAGCAGATGAGCAAACATCAACCTCACTGAGCAGTGCACCAGTGGGTGCTGCCATTCTTTTAGAGACACACCATGGAAAGGCCACAACTTCTCAGGAAGACAAACCACTGCAGTGCATGGGGGTTAACAAAGTGCAATTTCCTACTCTGGCCCAAATGTCACACAGACAACTCTCAACACCATGCAGCAGTTATTGGCTGTATTAAAACTGATATCAGAAAGTTTTAAGGAAGAAAAATGTCCACATTCCGATTTCAGCTTCCTAAATGTGAATACATGTTTAATTTCTTTGGTCTCTATAATAGTAAGCTTAATGTTTTCGCAATGCGGACAAAACAAGACACCTGACGGCTTCACCCTGGGCTTTGGGAAAACGGTAATTTAACATTCATCAGCATTTTATGACATTTTATGGACCAAACTAAATTCAATTCATTGGTCGACAGATGAATAGAAAATAAAAATAAGCATTGTTGCAGCCCTAGTAGCTTGTGATTCTCAATAAAGTATTGACCTAATATTACCTTTAAAGTAACTAGTAACTAAAGTTATCAAATAATGTAATAAAGTAAAAAGTATTACAATATTTCACTCTGATCTGTAGTGGAGCTGAAGTAAAAAGTAACAGAGAGGAATGTACCCCAAGATTGTTTTTAAGTAAATGTATTTAGTTTTCCTCCACTAATTACCCGTGATAAACTTAAACAGAGTTAGAGTTAAAGTTATGAATGTGCAGGTTGTGGAAGACAATGTCATCTTTATAGACCAAAGGCTATCACCACATATTTGATCCTGCTACATTAGCGTACACCTTGTGAAGTTATATGTACCTGTGAACTCACCTAACTAGATGTTAAACCAGTGTCGCAGGACAAGTGATCCATTTTATGTCATTCAATGATAGTAAAGTTGGTTTTGGGGTAAAATGATAAAAATAAAAAGCCATAGGAAGACAGGTGGACATCTGAAGAAGCTTTTAGAAGAATTCCAGTTGATGTCTGCAGTGTGTAAAGTGCCAAACACACAGCAGGCACAGGTAATTCAACTCAACATGAACGGAGGAAAGCCGTGATGGTGGTGCAGCTGAGCAGCAGTACTGGGCTCGGTGCTGCCACTGGTGGCCAGAGGCTAACTATGTATAGGCAGCGGCAATGAAACTTTTTCACAGCAGCTACTTTCACATGAAATTGTTGGGTCAACACAGGTGTTTCCAATAATAGTAATTAAGGTCCCGTTCCATTCGGGTCAAACAGAGTGACCCCTAAAATACACTGCATGCGGAACGGCTCACGCATAATCCGTTTGTGATGCCCTCCGGTGCGTCTCCACCGGCTACTGAGCGTCACAAGAACACACGAGATCTCGTGAATTCACGCATAATCGATACGCGATATTGCGTGTAGTCTCTTTCTCCTACAATGGCATTCCACGCCGCATCTTTTTTCTGGTGTCCTTATAAAAAGGATGTGAGGTGTCATAAATGATTACGCCTGAAAACCCCTCACCTGTTGACTTCAGGTCGGCCCCGCCCATTATGACGTGTTCTTGTCATGAAACTTAATCCGTGGTGAACACGGAGTATTTTATTTTGAAAATCAACCAGGGTTTTATTTTGTATTTTGTAGCCGATTTCCTTCCAGGCACAGTCTGCTCTGTGCTGAATTTATGCGGCGTGCTCCGGCGTCCGTGAAAAATAGAAGCTCTACGTATGTGTTGCGGAGGGCTGCTGATCACCGTAATCGTTCCGGAGCCGTGACGCAGCAGGGACGGAGACTGTGTGAGCTGATACATTGACTAACATTGAAACGTATCGGCTCTGTCGCCGTGGCGGAGCCGTTCCGCATGCAGTGTATTTTAGGCTACGTTTACACATAGCCGGGTATGTTGAGAAACTAATATTTCCCTCCCTCCGTTTTCCAAAATAACATCGTGCACATAGCATCGTTTTCAAAAAAGTTTTCGTCTACATACTACATCAACCCGCATAACTACGGCATGGAGCGGCATCATGACTACGCCAAGCCTATGGGCGGCTGCTTCCATGATCATCGTCATAGCAAAAGGTAAACATTGGTCGCACTTTTGGCGCAGCAGCTGCCTAAAACTCCGTTTATCTCAATTTACATGCAAACGCAAAACCGTAGTTTTCAGAATCTCCACTCTAGCCGGAGTTTTTAGAAAGATTCGTTTTCAGAGGCAAATTCACCGTTTGCGTGTAAAAGATAGGTCCAAACGAAGAGAAATGTCTCCGTTTTTAAAAATACCCGTGTACGTGTAAACAGGGCCTTAGACTTCAGGTCTGCTGCTGTGGTGCATGCTGCCTCACTGGAAAGGCTCTGCTGCAATAAATGGAACGTTAATTAGTATCATCAGAAACACCCCTGTTGACCTTTGTTGGCTATTTCATGTCAAAATGGCTGCTGTTTAAAAGGTCTATTACTGGTACGTTCAAAGGTATAAACAAATATAGTTAAATACATAAATGAATATGAAATATATTTGGTAACAAAAAGGCTATTTCTACATGTATTCATTTTTCTGTATTTCTGCATGAATTAATTTAGTTCAAACCAGTCTGAAGTAGGATTGTTTACTGTAGCTGCTGGATCCCTTGCTGCAAACCAAAAAGAAAGAAAAGTTTTTATCTACACAACACAAGCAAGCTAACCTTGGTTTTAACAGAGACGGTCCACAAAGAAAGAATTATATTAGCTATAGAGCATTTCTCATAAAATCCATGCAATGGCCTCGACCTGCTGTGGGAAGTGGCTGACCAGCTAGGTAAGGTAATTTCACGTTAGCCAACGCTTAATAAATACCATTATAACCAAGGTTAGCTGGGGCGGCATTTAGCTCAGCTTGTAGAGCAGCCGCCCCATGTGTGAAGGCTCAGTCCATGCTGCGGAAGCCCAGGGTTCATATCTGACCTGTGGCTCTTTCTCGCAGGTTAGCTAGCTGCATACAAACACAAAAATGAATTCATGTAGAAAATAGTAAAAAATTATATTATATATATATATATATATATCCTCTATATATATATATATATATATTATGTATATTATGCATGTCATTTTGTAAGCGTTGTGGAGATATAGTTAATTTTCAAGTGTTCATGTAGAGCCTCTTTTGCCTCTGAAATTTATTCCTTTATGATTCAGCGTTCTTCAATTTCTTATTAAATTGTGCATCCAACCTGCGCCTCTAAGTACAACTACCTGCAACGTAGAAAGGTCATTTTTATGGGGGTTGTTTGTCCTGCATTTAATGCTGCAGTCTTTGTAAGCGTTCAAGTCATTAAACAAGTCTGAAATTTAGAGCAGGGAGGTTTTTTTTACTCAAGGTTTTTTACTTTGTTCCTGTAAATGTTTATTAAGAAATTACATAATAATATAGAATGAGTGGACAGCTGCAGGATTTATTGTTGATTTAGTAGAATTTGCACATGATACAGACTGAGACTTGGTTTTCAGAAGGTATAAATCTCTATTTTGCAGACTAAACAATAATATCAACTTCAGACCAGATAAGTTGACTAACCTTATTCATGTTTTGAAGCAGATGTGAAATAGGTTTTCGGTTATGGCACAGGGGCTTGTTCAAAAACCACAGATGCACCTCTGCTCCCTGTTTGCTCTTTAAACCAATGATTTTCCAGAGTGGCTTGTTTGAAATTATTCAAATTGTCAGAGAGGTTGCTGGAGGGGAACTTGACGTCAGCAGATAAACTGCTCTGCCCACCTCCCTCCTCTCTTTTTCTCACATATGCTTCAGCTGACACATCCCTGACCTCCTGTGGGCTGATCTTTAAGCACGCTCAGCGGTATTTCTATGTACAGATCAATTTGGTTCGAGTACTACAGTTTGTCTCTGGGATATCTGGAGAACACTGGAGCATCTGCTGTGTGTTTGCTGCCCAAGCACCCTGCTGCAGCATGTCTTATTTGGCAGAGTTATCACGGCACTTCTCATACGCTTACATTCCCAGCAGCAATGTACACTGATAAAGGACTCCTTCAAGTTCAAAGCACGTCCAAAACCACAGGCGACACACTTCCCCCTAGGGTAGTGCTTCCGTTTGGTTCTTGTTCTTTCCTTACAAATCCAGAAAATGCTGTGCCAGTCCCTCAGATGGAGCAGTTCCTTACAACAAAGGAACAGAAGGATGGCTTTGAATGTCATACATGGCTAAATGAGTTTCTCATATCATATTCATGTTATGTACCTGCATGGTGCCTATACAAATCGTTTTCAAGAATTCCTCACACCCTGCGCCTGGTTTGCCATTATTTGGGTGAATTGAGAAAACTTCAGCTGGCTTTGTAGTCTCCACATTTATGATGTGCATAAAAATGAAATACTTAAGGTTTGAAAAGGATATGCTGAGAATGTTTTGCATAGGGCGAGAAAAAGCATTTCACTATGGTTTTCTGCTGGTTCTGGAGGAGCAAAAATAAAAGTACTCCCAACAACTCAAACAGACCATACAACATTACTTTGTGCAAGACTTGCAGTCAGAGTCACTTAATAAATGGCAAAGAGGGTTCATAAAAAGAAGCAGCACTTGCCTAGAGGTTAAAGAAGTTGGATGGTGAATGTGAGGTTGTAAGCTTATATGAAGCCCATATAAGCTCAGACAAACTGTGTGTTTGAAGTAAAGGGGCAGAAATCTTTCAGAAAATACTGCTGAGATTTCCCCTGAGTAAAGAACTCAACCACAAATATCTATCTATGAACCTATGAACCTAGCAGCTGATCAACAGTATAACCAAGATCTATCTAACATCTATCTATCAAGATTTCATATTGTCTTTTTTGTTTCATCATTTTATTTGTTTCTGTATTACTTGAATTTGTTATGTTTTTTCATGCTTAGTGTTTCCTCCAGTCAAATAGTCATGAAAACATAATAAATTACATCCTATGTCCTTTCCTAAACACTTTTGACCTCAATAGGAAACATGGCAAGGTTGATGAAAGATGAAAAGCTCACCCTCCTGTCCACTCATATATATTAGTAAGTTATGGCAAAAGCTTAAGGAAAATGCTTAACAAGTCACAGCAACTTAATATGATGCATCTACAGGGACACTGGAAATCTGCCTCAGTTAAAGGAGAAGGTATTGACGGTCACACTAAATGGTGTGTGATATTCATGTTTTATATATTAATTTAAATAGACAGAATAACTTGCAGCGTATATCATTATTAATAGCAATTTACAACAGCTTGAGAATGCTGTGGACCTTAGCAGACAGCAAACTTGAACACCAACATACTGTCTGTGAAAGTAGCTCCACAGTCAACAACACAGAACTAACGCATGAGAACTGCAGGAGATGAAGACAGTGCCTGGACGGCCCACGGCCACTTCATTAAATTTTTTTAATAATGCAGCGCACTGAGGATACAGACCAGGTTTCATAGAGGAGACAAGTGTCTGTCTGTCTGTCTGTGTACAGACTCCAGTCTGCATTAAAAAAACCCAGAGCTGCAGAGTACCATCAGGCTTCATGATCAAAAATAGTCTTTATATCATGTCTTCTGTCCATATCCACACATGCTCTCTCTTACACAATCTTTTTTTTTTTTTGCTTCTCTACCTCTTTTTCAATCAATTGGTGGGTTTCTAAAGCTTCATTGTGAATGTCCATATGGTGCTTGCTTTTTTTTTGCTGCTGCAGCTTCAGTAAAGGACGGTCCAGTGTATCTTCAGCTGAAGGAGAACAGCTCTTTTCAGCTCATGGCTGCCACGTAAGTACCTCTGGGTCACGCCTTCCTAAGTAAAAAAAGACTATTCAACCAATAACCTTCACCTGTTCCTAATTAGTTTCTCACTCGTGTGCTTAGTCTTTGCGTTCCCTTGTTCTGAGTGTCAGTTCGTCTTTGTTATGGTCAAGCGCTCAGCTATTCCTTGTGTTTTGTTCTCCTGGTGTTTTTGGATTTTTGCAAAGAAATCTGTGTTCTGTGTTCCTAAACCTTTCCTGCCTTTTAGACTTTGATTTTCTGCCTGCTCCCAGTTGGATTTGTTTGCTTGCTTGTTTGGACTGCCATCTCTGGTTTTGACCTCTGCCTGTCTCACCATCCTGTAAGCCTTTTTGTAAGATTTTTCTATCAAATCATTGAACTGTTTCAGCTTTGCCTCTCGGTGTCTGAGTTTGGGTCCAATCCCTCATCTACCCTTTTACCCTGCTTGAATTGTATCAAACTTTCTCCAGAGAACTAGTCAGTGTATAGATATTCTAGCAACAACAAAAACAAACCCAACTACTTCAATTAGTATGCCTTCCCGGGTTTTTCAACTGTTTTACACAATGTTCTAGAGCAGATGTGGAGTTTGCTCAGTTGTCAGAGAGATGGATTTGTTGGCATGCAAGCTCAGTGGCTGTAATGATTTCATTCATGGCACGTTTTAAACTTCTCATCCGTGTTGGCTTAAAATCAGAACATCTTTCTCTTTTTTTATAGAAAGAGCTGTGGATTAAATCAACCATGTCAGGTTTAGTTGAGAGATCAAGAAAAAAGTGAATAAGTGGACATTGAGTGTTGTTTCCAAGGTCAAAAATAAACATTGGTGCAGAAAAACATTTTTTTAAGGTCACTTTTTTCAGTAAGCTGGTAAAGGAGATGAAATATTGCTTTGCTACTTTGCAGTTTTAATGCTTTTTATCACTGTGCATTAAAGTATAAGTACATGCTGATCTGCCATCTTAGTCTTTTGGCAACAACTCGTGAGCTACATAATCTTTGTTGTAGAATTTTTGGCACTGTGCAAGATCGCTTGTCTGTTAAACCTTCTGGTCAATACTGTCACAACTTTCTCCTTTTTTTAATGGTTTGTTGATGGAGTTGAGTTTTTGTATGTTGTGCTGTTCAGACATGGCGACTATTGCTGCACATGATAACAGTCCTTCTGTTTACTCCAAGCTGTTGCAGCAGCTGGAAACAAAGCACATTACTGCCTGTGTGCCAAATATTTGTCCTGGGGACAAAATATATAACAAAATACTATAAACCAGGTGCAACTCAAAATGTGAAAGCTGTCATGAAGGGAATCTTTGAATCACAATTCTGTGATATCATTAGGCAACATAGAGTAAAAATATTTTCCTGTATTTTGCAACTGTTTCAAATCGTATTTTCTCATCATTCTACAGCTAACAGGTGGAATTTGTAGTACTAAAGGTCACTGACTGGTCAAATACAAGTCTAGAAGCTGCTACAACTTGTTTTGGTTTTATTTGGACAGCAAGCAAACCCTGTTTGTCTGTTCAGGGAATTTTTTTTTTTTTTTTCAAGTGTAAATAAAAATTGGAGCTGACTTTCCAAGTGGTCTAAAACTTTAATTATGAAATCAACTTGCAGATTTGTTTCAAAAGCAGAAAAATAAAGAGTAGAAAAAACAATTTTCGCTCTGCAGATGGGAGCCTTGCCTTTCTTGTAAGTTCAAAGTCTACCTAACACATCTAATTTTCCGTCCTCACTGTTGAGATGCTGAGGAAGTACTTATTTTGTTGCAAAATAACTTCAGCTTCAAGGACTATTTAGCCAAAAAGCCTAAAATATTTTTTAAATCAAAGTATTTTATTAGACATTTAACTTAACTGAACCGGAACAAAATGTTGGGCTCTTATTGGTTTGAAATTCTGACATGACACATCTCGTCTGCATTTCTTTTTCTCTGAAGACTGTGGAAACATGAACAGTCTTGTCATCCCCTCAAAATTAGGTGGTTTGAAGACACCTCCTGACAAAACCATCATTGTGTAATCACCGGCCATTCATCTAAAATGACATGGTGACAGATGTTGTGGTGAGAGGATGTACAGCGTCTTTTTGCTATGAGAGCACTTCCTCTGCAGACGCCCAGCTGTGCTGGCAGCTGTATCTGCTGACAGCTAGCATGGATTCTGCTTTGTGTGCAGCCTTCGATTTTCCTGTGATTTCCATATTTGGAAAATGCATTTACATTCAACATATTTAGCTCATTTTTCTACATAGACCAAGAAAGACAACAAGTTCATGCTGACATATGTGATGTGGGGGGGGGGCTGATCAATTCTCACTCATATTGAAACATCTGGGTCAATGATAGCTGAAGAGTTCAGACAGTAATTTTCTGATTGATTTGCTCTGCTTTTAACTTTCAGAAAGAAAGAAGGAAAGAAGGAAGGAAAGTATGAAAGAAAGAACAAAAGAAATAATAGGCCAGAAAGAGAGTTTTCATGACAAATTACTGACTCAAACTAAAGCTGCCTTTTCAACAGCCTACTATTCAAATGGTTAAAATGCCAACTTTATTAACTGTATCCTGGTTTGTGCTATTCACAGCAACATAATGAGCAATGGTGGCTAAGGTCTGAGAAAAGAGTTGAAAATTGCTCCTTTTTAAAAAAATGTGATTGTGCTTTCTTACTTTTCATCGGAGGATCAATTTTCGGAAAAGGAGATTTCTTTGTGGAGCTTAATTTGGGTCTAAACAGTTGAACCAAATCTGAACAGGCCTCGAAAAGCTCAGGCCCAAACCTGGCACAGCCATAATCATCTCTCAAACATTCTGGATCAGGTCCAAATAAGAGCCACTGGAGCTGTCTAATGTCCTTTCATAATCACCTTGATATATTAAATATGAACAGTTATGCTAATGAACTAATTAATTAAGCTAATTATGAAATTACCTTAATGAATTAGCTTTAATTTGTGTATATTTCATGTCAGTCGTCATTACATGACATATGTACTTATATCAACTATGTGACATTATGGAGCAGTAAGGAGTACAAGCAATTGGGACAATGCATTTTTCTACATTCATATGCAAATATATGCACTGAGGTGCTCCAACAATCAAATCAAATCAGATTTTATTTGTATAGCCCAAAGTCACAAAATACATTTGCCTCGGAGGGCTTTACAATCTGTACATGGAGTGACACCCTCTGTCCTTAGACCAGATCCAACAGTGACAGTTTAAAACCAATACCAGCAATCTGGTAGGAACCTGTTTCTTTCTCTTACCAGGAAACTATGATTACTTTCTGTAATTTGATCTGATTTATTTTTACATCAAATGTATTGCCACCAGTGCTATGCAACCTTTAAAGGTATATATATATATTTTTTTTTTCTTTCTTCAAATTGATATGATGACATGATGTGACATTTGAGCATGCACCTGATTTCCTTTCTCTCTCTGCTTCGCTACATTGTCAGCAGTGTTTCCAACAACAAGTCTAAAGTCAAAGCTAACATTACTGTTAGCTAACGTGGCAAAATCTGTTGGATGGATGATGTCAGCTAATTCATCCAGGCTCCTGGGGCTGATCTGGCTGGTTAATTGTCTGGTTTGCCTTTTGCACATTACTTTGTCAGCTGGTGTTGCGAGGTGGTCGGATACATGCAGTTCAGAATGCTTGCCCTCCCAATGTTATAAAACAACAAAAACCTAAAATAACAGTTGTATAGCCAGCCAGCTTTTGACCATATGCTTGTTAACCATATTGGAGATCTTTGTTTTCATCTTTATCTCTCCAGGGAGTGATCTATTGTGAGTGTACCCAGTGAACTCCCTATCTGCTCACTTTTACGCACTAAGCCATCTGGAAGTTGTCCACTACAGCCACACTCTCCTGCGGGTCACTAAACAGTGTCAAACAAACAACCGGGAGTTAAAGGATTCAATCAGTCACATCACAAGGCCTGTTGTTGATGAACTGAGAATACTCCTGAAATTTCTGGAGATATTGGTTGGTCCAATCTGGCGTGTTTAATGTTAGACCCATAGTTTATAAAATTGCTATCAGTATAAGGCATATATTTTACTGATTAATTATGTATTACATTTAAAATACTTTGCACATTTTATTTCTTTTCCGGTTATATTGCACTTTAATGCAGTTAAGTTAAAGTTATATTGTTGTGACAAGCCATCCAAGTTCACGTGTTTGAGGGGAGGCTGTAACATGAGAGAGTTAATAATAAGCCCTAACCCCCTGTTGCTCCAGTGGGGCTTCTCAGTAGCTCGTAGATTAAAACTGCGTTGGCTCAGAGCAGCTCTCTGGTGTGACTGTGAATTGTGAAGCGAGGTGTTGATGAAAAATGTACTCAGCGAGTCTGAATTTAAAAAAAAAAAAAAGTATACTAATGACATCAGAAACTTGATAATCAACAGAGGATCAAATTCAAAATATTCAGAGTGAAAATTAAACAAAGCAGCAGTCAATTACAGCTGGTGATATTTTTTCTAGTGGGAAGCCAGTGAGGGATCATGTCCTTCTTATTTTACAAGGGTCAACTTAACTTTGCCAAAAAAAGTGTTTTGACTGTCAGCAATATGTATACCTATACTGTATTTAACTTTTAGATGCTATTCAACAGTTCATAGGTTTATAGTTTATAGGTTTTGATAGCTCAGTGGTTTTATACTGTGATACAAAATGTGTCATCTTGTATCACTTTGTCGAAGGAATGGATGTGCATATTAACTTTCATACTATATGACATGTAGTTAATTGGCGAAAAGATGGGTTGAACAGTAGTGCAGTGATTAGCATTGTTGCCTCCCAAGAAGGTTCGAACCCCAGCTGGGGCCTTTATGTGTGACCCTTGCTGTGGGAGTTTGCATGCTCTCCTGTGGGTTCTTTTTGGAGTGAATGGTTGTTTGTGTTGGCCCTTTGATGAACTTGCAACCTGTCCAGAGTGTACCAATGTCAGCTGGGATCAGCTTTAGCCCCTGCTGATAAGGATAAGCAGTAATGAAAATGGAAACATAAAATAAGACTACTTTGGTTCTTTAATGTTAAAAGAACTTCAGAAAAACTGGCTGAAAACAAATCAATCACATCTCAGTCTCTACATTTATGAATCACACTACATAATTATTTCAGACTTCTTTTTGATTTATACACCCTGACTTTCACTGGGCTTCAAAGAAGTAACTTGCCATCTAACAATCCTGCCTCTGAACCCTTTGGGATACCACCGCTCCGATATTGTCGACTCATTAGACAGGACGCACGTCTCCTAATGCCAAGCGGATAACAGCAGTGCATCCCCCTGCCACCAGATAACCGATAAAGAAGGAGATAGGCCTTTGTGTAAATTCGTTGGCTGCATTGTTGTGATGACATAATTCATTATCCCCCATCCTTTTTATGAGGCTGTTATCTGTTTCATTCAGATATCTATCCAAACGCATAAAATGTGATTACACTGAGCTTTGAACTTATGCTGGCATATTGCGTCTCCTCACTAAATCCATGCACACCATGGTTACACTTTATAATACACAGTGTGATATGTGTGTGTTTATTCTACTGTGTAATGCTGTGTCTCCTTTATGCCTACATGACTGTCATCATTTCTTTTTACACCCAGACCTCTTTAATTAAGTTTTGATATACTCCGCTGCCACTGTTAAGGTCACGCAAACAGATCATATTTTGCATGTTTGAAATATTTAGTGAATGTGGGGATAAGTGAGCTAGTAATAATTGCAATAGTGGATGAGAAAAAGTTATTTTTCTGCCCTAGTAGCAACTGTAGAAGCCGAGAGCTAAATCACTTTCAAAGTTAATCTGCTATAAATCCTGGCAGGCAGTCCAAATCTAGGCAGACAACTTTTGAAATCAAATGCTGAATTTCAATGATCCTCACACTCAGACAGTAGGTGCCTCACCAGAATTCAACAACAGTATCCAAAAGCAGGCAGGTGTTTCCCTTCTTGAGAACAACGGCATCTCATTTGAGTCTTGCATGACTCTTATACTGTATATGAGATGTGAAAGGATTTCTGTTTGAATCACTGTGATGTCAACTGTGCAAGACCGGTGCACATTGAGAAGAAACGAAGGGATTCACAGCTGTGAAAAACACTAAGAAAGTCGTGAGGGTAACCAGAGTTCAGCTGGTCAATCACCGGAACGTTAATGAGTCTCTGATGTGTTTCTAACTCAGAAGCCTGCTTTGTTCTCAGCAGGACTATAGATGTTTTGTGTTATGAACTGTGGGCTTTCAGTGATCACTAAGACCGGCTTAGGGATCATGCAGGGACTCAGATGTTAGATGCTAGTTACTGAATTCATAAATAGGATGTGTCATTGTCAGTTTCACGTTTTCACATTTTTTCTTTTTCAACTAAACAGTTCTTTTTTGCCTTTTTGCCTATTTTAAGACATAAATATATAAAAATATATAGAGGAAAATGGCATGTTTAAGTTAAGAAAATCAGATGTGCTTATGATACATCAACTGTGCAAAATTATTTAAGAAATTTACTGAACTCTGACAAAAATTTTGACATTGATATGGTCAGGAGTGAACTTTAAAAACAAAGAGCAAATGCCTATTTGCCCTGGCATGTTTAGTCAAACAACAGCAACAAACTCAGGTTGTGTGTCCCTGCTACTAATACTGGCTTTATATAGTTATAAATATTTTATAGGAAAGCAAATAATCATATTCCCAAAAGGATCAGTGTGTAGAATTTAGTGTCATCTGGCGGTGTAGTTGCTGATTGCAGCCTGTAGTCAGTGTTTAGTTAGTCCATTCTGGGCTGCTTTAGGACCCGCTGACTGTGTACGCATAACAGGCTCTTTCTAAGATTACAAAAAAAAAAAAAAAAAAAAAAAATTATGTCCAGTTGATTTTACACTAATAAATACATAGTTATCCATATTACATTACATGTCTGCCATATTATGTGAACAGAGCTCCATAAATCTGACACAATGAAGCTTTTAAAGTGCCAAAATGGAAAATTCAGCACCTACAATTCTATGACAGCTTGGCAGCTACAGCTACTAAATGGACTTTTTATTGAGATTTCTTTGTTAATTTTCACGGTACAATAACTTTTGTTATTGCATCGCATTTGGGTTGTTGGAGCCTTCTTGTATTGTGTTCATCAGTATGTTTGTGTGTGTGTGTGAAATGCCTGCGCTCACTTGAAATTCCCTTTTTGCACAGTATGTTGTATATGGAGTGTGGAGAAAGTACAAATGGGTGAAGTGGTAATCTCAGGGCAGATGTGATACAAGCCTGGAAGAAGCACACAGTAATGTGCTACTGAGCAGTTTGTTTGCTTGTTTGCATGCATGTTACTAATTGATGGAAGTGTGTTCAGATTGTTGACTATTGTGGAAAGGACAAGAAGATACATGTACAAATAAATACCGGTACTCTTTTATATTCTTATACAGGGGTTTGGAAATGTGAATTATTTGACTGACATGATATGCAAAGGTGACTCATCAATTATGCAGGTACCAGTACAGCAGCCCCACACTGGCTTGTAGGTTTTTTCCTACTTTGTCATTAAGTATATATTTACATAATTTTCAAATGAAGAGCTTTAAATTAATAAGAACTAATTAGAGTGAATAAAAGTAAACTTTCAGGGAAATTATGAGACTGCGTTTTTGGCTTCTAATGACTGCTAACATTTTCTCAGAGTATATAATTTGCCTTTGATGCACCCGAGCAGTCCTTTAAGAAATACCAGATAGCATACTGAGACCAGTGCCCGGCTGCCACTTTGTACTGTATGATAATTTGAACAAATTCATCCTGAGAGAGTGAGCCCATTATTCATCACAGCTCTGAATTACCACCCAGTGAGAAAATGAAGTGATTCTAATATATCTTTTGTCATGCACAAGATCTGTCTAGCTTGGCACGACATCTGAGAATTATAAACAGCCTACTGTGCACCATCAACTCCAATTGTACCCTTGAACCCATCGAGAAGCCACAATTACTAACCATCAAAAGTTACTGTAGTATCACAACATTATAAAAAATATATCCAACAGTTCCTATGCACAGGAGAGGTTTCTTGGGATCTTTTTGTGCAGTGACTCCAGGGTCAAACCATAAGTTCCATATGACAAAGATTTGACAGTGGGGACTTTGGCATTATATGATCCACATTACAATCATTTATGATCGCAGAAGGCTCCACATATGAGGCAGCGGCAGGAAAGACCTTGACTTTTTTTTTTTATAGCCATTTAATTTATAGACCATTTCAAATGTCGTGTGGTACACGCTGTCGCTACAACTGCAGGAAAAAGGCTGGCAGAGGCGCATTGGCTCTCCCATTGTTAACAATCAGTACATAATCAGACTGATCTGATCTACTGCTCTGTGCCTGGAACAATGCCGTCACACTTGGCCACAGCGGTAGTGAACAGAGTACTGCGACTTGTGATGCCATTAAAATGCAACGCATGGTCAGACCACCCCAGCACTCGCCTTCCCCAAGTGTCATACACTTCCAACACACAGCAAACAACAGAATTATTATCTCAGACACAGACACAGACGTGTCCTATCGAGCCTTGGCCAATGCCACCAACAAACCCACACACTGAAACATATTTTACAAAGCCTCAAGCCACACTTGCCATCAGTCTGCTTGTAGAACACTGACAGGATGAGCGCATAGACCTACAGCCTGTTGACCCTCACCCTTAAGGTTTGTGCTACTTCTATTATGGTCTGATCATCTGCCAAAGAGCACTGAGACAGAGAAAGAAATGTCTCAATATTTCCCCCAGGCTCAACTTTAAAAGTAGCCTCAACAGCCTTGTTCTGCTGTACTGTTCGAAATGGGTTATGACAATAACAATTTAACAATCAAACAGACTTGGAATTCAATCAAGACGTGGAGTGAAGGAGGTCATGCTTCAGAAATTTAGAGCTGTTTGAAAAGTCAGGAGACGGAGGCTCAGTCTGTTTCCATAGTTTGATCCTCCAAGCAAAGTAAAAAGAAACATGATCCAGTGGAAATGTTTCACTCCACTGCACACAGAGTAGACATTCTCATAGATCATTACACCAAGTAAAGCATGTGCTAATAATAGATTACATTATAACACTTCTTATCTGTAACTGCTGAGGGAAAAAAAAAAAAAAAGGAGCGGCACAATGGTGGACTCGGTGAAAAGAGAAATGCAATGCGCACAATAGATGGAAAAACAGGTTTTCACATCATCAAACAAAACCAACCCTCCATCCTTGCCAGGAGACATAAGAATGTCAAGTAGTAGTGTCTCCTAAACGTGGCAGCAGGACAGAATATCTCAGTGTGTGTGGGTCTACTGAACAATAAAGATTTCACATATTGAAGAGGAGAACAACAAAGACAGACACAGATGGGAGTTGGCAGTGGTTACAGCTTTGCTCTGACTGGGAAGAGGAGGGATGGAGAAGGGGAAAACAATGTTAGATGTGCTATAGTTGAGGTGGGTTGGGGCTGAGCTATTGAGAGATGAAACATGAAACCTATTGGTGTATAATGTTATTGAAGCTATTAGAAATTTAGATTCTCATGAGAAGAAATGAAAATTTTCACCAGCTAATTGCTTAAATTCATTAACATGCACAAATGTTAAATGTGATTTGATCTGTTGTCCTGTGAAATGTGGCCCCTGTATTGTCTGATGGCCACAGAAGGAACGAGTCGCTGGTCCACTGCTTAGGGAGGATTCAAGAAGTAAACACCACACAAGAAGTACTGATGGGCCCATTATAAAAGTGCTTTATTCTCCATATTGCTCCAGTGGAGTGTAATGGGCAACTCCCATGTGTTAATGTGTGTAACTGTGAATGTGAAAGCAGACATTGCTTAATAAATAAATATAGAGTCAGTGAAGACAGAAGTCAAACTAAGGATTGATTGGACTATTAAAGGAATCATTTCAGAATTCGGGTAAATACACCTGCAGTATTCACTTTGCTGCTGAGAAGACGAGCTGAGCTAAGCACAAATCCATTGTGCATTTTAGCTAGTATTCCTTTGGGATAAGATGAGTATCCCCTTGTGATTAACGACTCCATATGATAAAGATATGACTGTATTTCTAAAAGTATAAGGAGTATTATCACATACTATGGTACCACCAGATCCAAAACAACTGTAGTTTCAGTAACATGTGCTTTGATATAGTGTAAATCTGATATTTAACATGTCAGATTTAACATTTGGCATTTTAAACGCATTTAGGCATGAAAATGTGTGAAATTAAAAAATGATAATTTTGCCCTGTGTGGCCACATGTTTTCAGAGTTTCCACAGCAAATTTTGTGCTTCCAGCCATAAACAGCCAAAATACTGTGCAGCTTTTATTTATCGTACTAAATGTAGAAATCGGTCATTAATGGATTCAAGTCATTACTTTACAGATGTAAAAATTAAACTTGCTTTAATAGTTAACAACAGGTGAACAACAGCTGGGTGTGATGACTTCTTTAAGTTTGCCAATGAAACAGTGGAGATGCTGCACAGACAAAATGTTGCTTGTTACGTTAAAAACCTTCCTCTTAAACCACAAATTCTTCAATTTTTGTCTGTGTACAGATTAAATGAATGCAAAACAACATGATATTTAGTGTGCTTTAGAGGTACTGGCTTTTGAACTTTGGACAGAGCCAGGCTAGTTGTTTCCCCTGCTTCCTGTCTTTATGCTAACCTTGGCTGAACCCCTTGCGGCTCTGGGCACAAACATGAGAGCAATATTGATCTTCTCATCTAACTCACAGAGAAAAAAAAAAATGAATGAGCATATTTCCCCAAAGGTTTGACTATTCCTTTAAAGGTTGGGTTCACCCAAATTACAAAAGAATATATTTTGATCCTCAGCTCCAGGGATATTTGAACATGCTGATAACTCTGGTTTTAAGATGTCTAAAATATCTACCAACCCTGGAATACAATAGACGTGAATGAAATTTGTAATTCTTAAAGCATTTAAAATCACCTGGAATATCTACAGAACTCACTCTTAACACTTTTTTATTGGAACTACTGAAGAAATAGACAATTTAAATTGTCTATTCACACCAAATATATTGAGGTGGAGGAAAATTGTGTGACAGGATATCAAGTGATAAAAGTTTGTTTTGTTTTTTTGTTTGTGTAGCTTTGAAAATGTCCAACAGCATAATATTGTATGTTTTGCGTATGTGGCAGAGTTTGTAAAGGAAACAGTCTAAAGGAAACTCTAATGACAAATGCAATGATACTGTCTAATATACTAGCACAATGTAGCTCCCTGTTCCATTACCTTTTGTTCACACTTTAGCTAAGTAGCACTATGATAACACATGTTGGGAAGACACCTAAAAATATAGATTTCATTGATCCTCAAGGGTCCCAAAGGAAACAGGGATGGTGGTTGTTAAAGTTGGTAAAATAGAGAGCACAGTAGCCATTATAGCACTTGTGCAAGATCAAAATATTAGCGATGTAATGGAGAATCCTTTCATACCTGATGCATTTGACATTTGTACAAAAACACAGTGAGAAAAATAGACTTCTTAAAACCAGTTTGCTCTCTAAAACAGCCCCAAAAAAGACATCTCACCATGTGATTGTTAAAGATTTTTTAACCTGCTGCAAGACAACACCTGAGTCCTTTGAGAAGACCCTAAAATAGTGCCATTTTCAGTGCTAGTGCAATTTTCCTCCCCGGCACAGCTTTATTCCTATATCATCCAAATCTGCCCCCTACTGTATCATCTACCATTACTGGGAGCCCACACCTTCACACAGAGTGCCTTTCCTCTCATATCTGAAATGCTTTGATCAGTTTCCTTGCATTTCTCCCCCCTTTCTTTCAAGTAAAAAGCATTATTGACTCAAAAGCCTTTGCCTTCCCTGCAGTGCTTGAAGAGTCATTGTCATTGTCAAGTCATTGTAATGAAAAGCAGAGCAGCTCCATTAACACCAGTACCTGCTCAGTTGGCACCATTTCCTAACTATTGTTAAATGGTTAAATTGGATCTAAGCTTTGGGAGGGGAAAAAAAGGAATGAAAAGACTTTTTCTGGTTTTGGTGTGGTGAAGCAAATTGTTTCCCCGGCGAGAATATTCTGAACACTGTTGTTTGGCTTGTGGTTTCCTAGTGGATTTGAACACAACTAAGTATCAGTATCATTTCAGTGGAGAAAGCCTACAAGGTCATCCTAAAAATGAGCTGTGTATCATCTCAGTTTCCAGCTGAGTGTTATTTACTAAGACTAGCATGCTTATCAAGTATCCCCACTATATTCTCCAATATATATATATATATATATATATATATATATAGCTTGTCATAAATGATTGAATATATTAGTTGGTCGCTGGTTCATATTCAAGTGGTGATTCAATTAATGAATGGAGCCTTAAAAAACAGATCCACTCATTCATCTAATGCGCCACTGGAAATAGATTATATCTTGTGATTTCAAAGAGCTTTCACACATAAAGTGAATGCATTGTGGGAATGAAGCAACTGAAGTTGGATTGTAAATGCCTACAGATGGCTGAACATTCAAACAGCACAGTTTCTGTAGCATTCACACTTCCTCTACAAGAATTTAAATTATAGCTGTAATTAAAGAAATGAGCTTAGGGTCGTTAGTGTGTGTGTGTGTGTGCATGTGCTTCCTGAATCACAAAGTATGTCGATTTTTTTTTGCAGGAAATACAATTTACAGACTGCTAGTGGATCAGCAAACACATGGATAGTCAGGATCCAGGGTTAGTAAAACACAAATACTAGTCATAAAGGAAGTGTTTCTTTTCAACATTAAAAGTCACCACAATGAATTTACAGTCATGTGATACTTGAGTAAAAGTACACACAATGCCACACTGCAAATTACTCTGTTACTGGTAGATATGTTTAAAAGTATTAACAAAGAAAAGTACTCGGTGCAGAGTAATGCCCACTGAAAATGCACGAAATAGAAATACTACAAAAAGCACAGTACCTCAAATGTGTGTGTAAATGTATTTAAATACAACAATAACAGATAGTATGATGTTTTTGGAATTCATAGTTGGGTTTTACAGCATCATAACTATTCAAATGTATCCATCTTTGTTGTATTTAATGTCCTATATAGACAATACGTTCCCAGATCTAAAGCTGAGGCTGCTATCCTACTGCAGAGACCTCCTCAAAGGATTTCAGCCTGTAAATCTGAGTCGTATCGATGGCAGAACTTAATCTGGATTCAGGTTAGCTCTAACTCCATCTGCTGCACCATCCCGGGAATAAAAAAAAAAAAAAAAACTAAACAAAGCACGACCCCAAATTTCATTCGCAAAACCATCAAACAACACAATTAATGACCATTGCCGGCGCAAGAGCCTGTAATGTAGTGCCAAATGAGTCAGGCGCAAAGCTGAGGATGATAAACAAAAGTATAATCCCTCTGCTGCTAACGGTGTCACTCAAGGATTAGCGTGCCAAGGAAAAAAAATAACACACTAAGTACTACGAGGATAAATTAAAAGCTCTGGGCAACGTTACCATTCGCTTCAAAAAAAACATTGATTGTGTGACAATGGGGAGTGTTTGCGCCTCAGTGTGAGCCTGACAGAATAACATAAACTATAATCCCAAGTTCAGATATCCTGATATCAGTTGATTTGAGCCTCTGGGTCGTAGCGACAAGTAAATTGAAAGCTGAAGGCAGCAGATCGGGAGATATTTTCTGAGTCAAGGAGGGTGACCTGCTGGATCATTAGACAGGAGTTGTGGCGCCTCAGCGATGATGAGGGTTAAGCTCGCAGGCTGATAGCGTGTCAGACAGAGAACGAGAAGACTTTTCATGGATGGACTCTGCTCGGATAGGCTTTAACAATTAGTCCACAACAAACACATTTTTTTTACCTGTGTGTCCAGACGTAAACCATCCAGGAGGATAATCCAAGCGAGATTAGTGGTGAACGGAGGGCAGCAACACTTCTCAACAAACTATTACCAACGATAATCTGGAGCTTCGGTCAAATCCACTGGCTGGTGTAGTGTAATTTCCGATGTGTGGAGAGAGAGAGAGAGAGAGAGAGAGAGGGGTGTCCTCGGGAGAAGTTTGCACCTATAAGCAGCCAAAGGGGAGGTTGTTAATCCTTTCCCAAAATACCATCAATGTACAGTAGAGCCGATAGAGGAGGAGGAAGAGGAGGAGAGGGTTGTGGAGTTCAGCACCACAGCAGAGTGGACAGCTCCGGCGGAGCAGCGATCTTACCTCGGCCGCTCTCGGGTCTCTTGTGCGCCACCGAGGCAGGAGCCACCAGCCCCAACCCTCACCTACTGGCTCAGTCCCGACCGGATTTACATACAATCACGCAGGCAGGGAGGGGGAGAGAGGAAGGCATGAACCAATGGCAAATATCCCGTAGTAGGCAGTATAAGCAACAAAACGAGGACAGACGCGCAGACTGAGAACGGGAAGCGGGTTCAGTCCTGTGCGCTTACAGGAGCTGTCCTTCACTGAGAGGGCAGGAAAGAGAAAGAGAGGGAGTTTCTTTACGTCTGCCACACTCACTCGCTCACTCACTCGCTCACTCGCTCACTCACACATACACACGGAGATGGAGTGGTGAATGAAAAGGTGCTGTATCCACCATTTTATCCACTGTACTGTTACTGTATGACCTCCAGGTGATCATCAGATAATTATTCAGTTATTTCCCATATAAACCTTTTTAGTCACCATATCAGGTAAAATCTGCCTAATATTAATAATAAATACATAATAAACAATATTTTTTATTGTTATCATTAGTATTAATAGTAGGCAGTCAAAAGAGCTTAGTATATTTACTCAAGTATTTCAGTATTGGAGAGAACCCACCAACCCGACGAGGAGAACATGTAAACTAGAAAGGCTCCAGCCCCAGGTTACAGTCAGGAACCAGCCAGGAACCTTGAGGTGTGCTAACCACTGATTCATAGATATATATATATATGTACGATATATGTATATATGGTATTATATGTATATATTATATATATATATATATATATATATCTATAATGATATATATATGATATATATATATATATATATATATACTATATATATATAATGATCATTTACTGTTTCAAATTTTCACTGCTGATAATATTTAGTTTTATACAGGACTTACTTGTAAACAGAGTCATTCACAATGTTTTTTACTCAAATAAAGGATCTGAGTACTTTGTCCACCATTGTAGTAGATATTGTATGGTAGTGAAGCCACTGTTGTGTATATTGTTCATACACACATGCTCATCCTACACGGATTCATAAGACAGGAAACATTAATAGTGGATGAAGTATTCAGATCCTAAAGTCAGAGAAACAACATCTGCAATCAAACTTTTACTGAAGTAAAAGTAAAGAATTATTATAGCAAAGTAGATTTCTAGCAAAGGTACCCATTATGAAAATTGGCCTCTTCAAGTGTTATATTTGATTATTATTACTGGTCACCACAACAGCAGCCTTTTAAATGTCATATAAAGTCTGTACAAAGAGATCTTAAACTGTATGATTATTATTATCATAACTATTATTATTATTTCCTCTGTAATTAATGGAGTCTAAAGGTAAAGGAGAATAACATGGAAATAAATGTATTGATTTCCTGATCCTGAGAACAGTAAGGGATGAAGGGATGGATGTACTTAATTACAGTATTTTGACTTGAGAAAATGTACTTGTTGTATATAGTCCCTCTACAGGGAGTTTCTATAACTACTGAAAGTGTACTTGATGTAACTGTGCGCAGACTGACTTTCATACCCACCTTAAAAGCACCTTTAAATAACTGTATCAGGTCAGTGCTAATTACACTGCATGGATGTGTGCTATATCTATCTATCTATCTATCTATCTATCTATCTATCTATCTATCTATCTATCTATCTATCTATCTATCTATCTTCTCTATCTCTCTCTCCCGTCCTCTCTCCTCTATATAATATATATAAATATAATATATATATATAATATATATATATTTGATAATATATATATGATATATATATTTTGAATAAGAAAAATTTGAACATAAACACAAACAATAGTGGCTATAAAGAAATCTACTTAGATCTGATGTAACTACTGTAGTACAATAAACTAAAATAGATATAATTGCGCTTAGATATTTTATAGTATAAATAGGAAGATATATCCACACACATATGTATAAGGAAACACTCTGACCCATCGCAGGTAATTTAGAGAAATAATAATAATAATTTCATTGGAACTCATGGGAAATCAAGGCCACCACTACATAAAGGATACACTACTGTCTTCAGTGGTGATTAACATCAGTCTTAGATGTAATTTATGAGGTGTGTCATCCAGCAATTCCAGGTCCTTAGGGATGTCCAAAACACATCAGTGTCCCACTCTCGTTGAACTTGGCTGTCTGCCTCACACACAATGGCACAATATTAAAATCTTGAAATGACTCCTGGTGGCTTTCAAATATATATTGGAACCAGTAATTTATTTTTAAATGTGCATGCATGACTCTTCAGTCTCTCTCTTCTTTAGGTACTCAGTCCTCATACTGAAACACAAAATAAGTTGTATGCCAGTTCTTTAAGAAATGCTCAAGTCAGTGACAAGTCTGTTTTTACCACCATTGTATTGGCCACTGATGGGCATCTTCTGTTCAGTCACCTCTATTAGACAGACAGAAACGCTTTCCTACAGATACAGCTGCTTTAAAATGCTTCGGCAAAAGCGCTATGGGCAAAACAGCTGGTGCACCTTTAGCGATCAGTTTTTAATTGTGGAAAATAAATTAAAGGTCACCCTGTTATGCAAATACTAATGGCCAACGCATGCATGGAGTTGTGTGAACAGCCAGGTGAATTTCTGTTGACTATAATTATGCTGCTTTACTATGCCGATAAGTAGGCCTAGCTAGCGTATTTATTGCCAAAGTAATTATGAGTTTTGTGATTTGTTAATGAGGTGACCTTGAATTACATAATTCATCATGATTAAAATTCCCCTCGTTCAACTATTTATGTCACATCTAACAGGAAGGAAATGGTTAAGATGTGAATCCTGCGTCTTGCTTGGTTTGATATGCTGTTAGGGCCTGACATTGACAAGCAGTGTAGTGCATTGCATGGAAAAGTTGATCATATTTTGACTTTATCTGCATCTGTAAACTGCTAGGAAAAGTTGATACCCATTGCAAGAGACAAGTGCACACCAGGTGCACCATACTACAGGAACACATCCCACTTAGCTTAAGGTCTGGTCAAGTTTAGGCAACTAAAGCTACGTGGTTAATGAATAAACCTGGTTATGATTATATAACACATGAACTCTTTCCAAGAGAACAAGATGCTTTTGAGGAACTCAGAAATTTAAAGTGCAATTCGGCATTCAGCAGGCAGGGATTGGTTTGGGGTAGTACTGATTGTTGGGAGGAGACAAATCATGGTCTGCATTGTTAAAGTCAACCACTTTGTTTGCCTGATACCTCCTCACTCAGATTTCTACTCAGATTTGTGTGTGGTGTCACTGTCCTTCAGACAGTCACTGTTTACCATAAGAGGTCACTTGTCAGGAAAATGTAAACACAAGATATTTTCAGCATTAGAACAAACAACCAGTGATGTTGTTTCTGGTGAGGACAAATCTTCTTGGGTGATTCAACCTGAGCCTGACCTGACCTGAAATGAATCCGACTGAGTCTCTTTCTTTCCCAGCCTCATCTGTCCCTGCCTAGCCTGAGTCGATAATTCACTCCCCCAATATATTTCTTTTACTTTTTACTGCATACCTCTTAACCTTTTATACTCCACAAAGCAAGTCAAAGAATAAAATGTATTTGATATTCGACATCACAATAATGACAACTTGGCACAAAGGATGTTGCTGAAATGACGTGAAAAAATGAACCTTGGAGATGACTACTTAATTATCCAACATGTATTTATGTAAATCCCAAAGACAAGTCATGTTCATGCCTCATGTGTAAATACACTGCAAGAGTCACATCACCATAATCAAACATGATGAACGTGCTGACGTGAATTCAGCACATTTGCCAAAATGTGTTGTTGCTCCTGCAAAATGAAGTTATAGCATGATTCATTAAGGCAAATAAGTGGAAGCTCTCCCTTGACATTCTCCTGGCGAATTCAGAGATTACACTGCCACATCTGTGCTTATAAACAACCCGTGTGTATATGTCACATGGGTGCTGCTGATGCTGTAATTCATCATGTAGACAATGGATGCCTTGCATGTTAAATAAGCAAGAGGGAAGTGGGAAATGTCTCCATCGCACGTCTTAGCTATTCAAGCTGAGATTTCATTTTGTATGTGTGTGCGTGCACAGACTGTTGTGTCAAAATGTACAATAGTTGTGGGTGTATATTTGAAAGAGAGTGGGAGAAAGTCCACCACTGTATGTGTCTGCTATTTGCATGTACTGGTGTGTGAGGGTGTGTGTGAGTGTGTGTGTGTGAGAGAGACAGAGAGAGAGAGAGAGAGAGAGAGGGCTGGCTATTTTGTGTGTTGTGGATTTACACAAAAGAATGACAGTGAGAATAATCAGTGTGTGTGTCGGTGTGTGTTGGTGTGTGGTGAAGACTGTAATAGAGTGTGACACATTGTATGGGAAGCGTCAACGGCAGCACACTCACACAAATGTGATATGTGGCCAGTTTCGCATTCCATTATCCAGTAAACCACGCGGCGTCGTGCACGGCCCCAGATTGCTATGTCAACTCAATGTACATTCACTGCAACTACTGTGTTAGGGCGAAGCATATGGCTCCCACTCTTCTCTCCAGGCCTCTGCTAGAACAGAGTGACATTAGTTTGGATCTATCTTCCTGGAGCTGAGGCTCTCCATTTGACCTCTGTGAATTAATGCAGCAGTTGTGCTGAAGAATCACCCCTGCATGCACTCTGTGTGTGAGAGCTAAAAACAAATGCTTCAAGGGCTCTATTTACAGTGTTTGAAATCTTAAGCCAGTGATTGATACAATAATCAACACCATTTTTTACTGATCGGTCACTTATCAAGCAAAAGAAGTCAAACCTTCACTGGTTTAAGCTTCTCAAATGAGACATTTTAAGTCTTCTTCTCAATACCTTCATGTTTTTTTTACGTCTTGTCAGGCTAAACAAGATGTTTCAATGTGCTATCTTTTGCTCTGGGAATCTGTAATGGGCATTTTTTTTTACAGTTTCCTGACATATTACTGAGGCTGCGAGCAGACTAACCTTGGCACGAATGTGTCAAAATTAAGGCGCCATTGCCATTCCTTTCTGTGACACTGCATTAACACAGTGAGAACCCTGACTTTCTTGATATGCTCTTCACACAGATTGCAGGATTGCCCATAAAAAAGTTAAATCTGATCTGACTTTTAACATAATGCACTGCTCAGCCAGTAACTAATCACTAATTGATATAATATTTTGTAAAATGAACACTGTAAGGGTGAGTGTGGCTCAGGAGGTAGAGGGGCATAGAGGTCGTCCACTAATCAGATGATTGGTGGTTTGATCCTCGGCTCCTCTACTCTGCATGTCAGAGTGTCCTTAAGCAAGATACTGAACCCCAAATTGCTCCCGAAGGCAGTGCCATCGGTGCAGTTGGCACATTGAATGGCAGCCGATGCCATCAGCGTATGAATGTGTGAATGAGATATGTAGTGTAAAAGTACCATGAGTGGTCGGAAAATTAGAAAGGTGCTTTATAAGCTCAGTCCATTTACCTTTTACCATGTAGTTCTACCCTGCCATTGCTGGGCAGCACGGTGGTGCAGTAGTTAGCACTGTCGCCTAACAGCAAGTTCTCCCGATGTCTGCGTGAGTTCTCTCAGGGTAATCTGGCTTCCTACCACAGTCCAAAGACATGAGGGTTAATTAAGAATTGCCTGTTGGTGTGAATGTGAGTGGTTGTTTGTCCTTATGTGTCAACCCTGTGATGAACTGGTGACCTGTCCAGGCTCCAGTCAAGGATAAGCAGTTATGTGAAAATGGATGGAATCTATGCCACTGTGTGTCATTGTGCTGAAGCACTGTTCAGTGTTCTGCATCTGATGAGCCTTCATTTCATCTTTTCACTGGTAGCTGCAACATGCCCACACCGACTCAAAGAAAAATACATTTTCTGCCCAAGTGCTGAAGAGAGAACACCCTTTAAATGATTAAGTGATTAATCAGAATAATTATGTATTGCTTAATGCATCTTTTAACTGGCGCATACAGTAAAACGCTGTAAGAAGCATTTTAGTCTGATTCTACTACCCATATTGGATGAATAAAAAATACCGTTACCATCAAATTTGACTTCAGCTAATTGCAATGTAATGAAGATTTTATATACTAGAGAAAAGAGTTTCTCTAAATGTCCGTTCAGCTGTCTGTTTCGTGTGTGTGGCAGCTGATGCTTAGCAGGCCTCCAGTTGTTTAAATGATACTTTGAAAATGAGTGGATTACTTTGCTGAGTCAGTACTGGTGGAATGCTCTGTTGCTACATTCATAATGCAATAATCACGGCACTATGAGGGAAAGCTTTTGTCTTTGGCTCAGAGGTTCAAACATCGCTCTAATATGAGATGATAGATACCCAAACATCCTTCCAACTAGGACATGCCCCCATGCTGCTTCCAGGCCTCCTCCACTTTTATTGGTGGCCAGTGTTTGCAACACTCAAATTATTGTGTTCTGCCAAAGGCGTCGGTCCAGAACTGCATGGGAAAAATTAAGTACTATAAAGGGAAGGAAGCATACAGTAGAGCCGCTTAGTAATTAAGATGAATATTTTGGCGTTTCTTTACTACTTTTGGATAACCTTGTGACCGCAGAAACATTTGAAAGGGGTTTGTGTAGCCAAACACTTTCTCCAGAGGATTCAGACAGAAAGTAGATCACCGCTGATCAAAACTGTTGTTGATGCTACATGTTGTATCCTTTTGAAGTGCTCCTTAGTTAAACATTGTTTCCCAAAGGATGTGGAACAAATCTGACTCAGCAGGAAGAAAAACATGAAACACTTCTTTGACATGAAGAGACATGATCCAGATTTAAAGCAGGTTTAGGACTCAGACCACTGGCAGGAAGAAAAACTCTTGACTGTAATATTTTACCAATGTTTTATCTTCTGATTTTACTGAAATGAGATCCTCAGAATCTTTTTGTGGAAGTGACAAGACTTGCATGCAACTGGCCAAGGATTGTCTAAAAATGGACAATGATGGAGTAGTCACAGATTTAAATATACAACTGCAGGAGACAATTTACAGGTTAAGAGGATAGAGCATAATCTCATAGATCCCTTTAACATTTGGCATAATCTGTCCCTATAGTGAGTAGAGTGTGTTTAGCTAGAATATAGACTGTATGTTAAGAGATAAACCCATAAAACAGACAAATAAATGCACCCAAGATGCCATCCAAACAACCTCTGAGGTATATCATGGCATTAGGCCTCATTTAGAACAAAGTGTGAATGCAGCAAGTCTCTAAAATCTACATATACAGCAGAAAATAAATATGGATCCAAACTGATGCAAAATAAACAAGTGGCAGGCTATCAAGATTGTTGCATAGAGGTCAGGAAGGAACTGCCAGGATGATTGAGGATGGTGAAAGAAAGCAAGCTGTTAAATTTAATGAGGGAACGAGTACATTTATTCCCCACCTAACAGTAGGTCAATAGATCATTACAAAAAGAAGTGATGGAAAAGGTATACAGATACTTCGGATACAGATACAATCACCTGACAATGGGAATTGTGTATGTTTTTTGTCTTTTTTGTTGTTGTTTTTAATCTTGAGGCTATATATATATATATATATAGATACTATATATATATATATATATATATATATATATATATATATATATATAGATACCCTGGCTCCAGATAGGGCCTTTTGCAATTTTCATGCATTTTGTGGGGACTGTAGTTTCGCCCTCACGCTAGTTAAGGAGAGGGTGACAATTCTACACACTGGTCCTTTCAGAAAAAGAACCATTAACACTGTAAAGGAAAAATTAAAGGCACATCCAATATCCTTCTAAGTGTTTGTAAAATCGATCTAAAGTCTCAAAGAACTTGTCTTGCAGTAAAATGTAGTTAGATCACTTAGACCAGTGGATCCAAACCCAGGATCAGACCTCCTCCCAAGGGGCAGAAGATAAATCTGATGGGTTGTGAGATGATTAATGGGTGAGGAAATGAGAAAAAGCAAAAGCTTTGTTATACAAATTTGTATTACATTTTGAAATAGTGAATAATTTGAACAGTTGATTTAATGAAACTATCTGAGAAGCTAGAGGGAAAATGTCTCTTTGCTATCAACTCACAAGACATCTGAAATGTGACAAGAAGCACAAACCACACTCCAGATTTAACAGATTCAATCTTTAACAAAACATTGTACTTTAGAAAACATTATAAACTTCTATAAAAAATATATTTTTGTAAAATCTCTGGTCATACATATTCTATAGTCTATAGATCATCTGTTAAACATCTACAAACAAAGTCACAGTTGACATATTACAAATACTCTGTAGGCAGACTGTCCAAAGTGTTACCAAATCTTAATCTGAAAACTGTATGAGTAGGAGTATAAAGTACAGTACCTCAACATTGTACCGCACTTGATTAAATGTACTTTTGTTCCTGCTTTGCACCACTTCCAAAAAGTCACCCAGGTACCCATTGCATATTAAAGTCACATGTAAAGCTGGAATCCAAAAGCGGAGGGAAATGAAGATTTCAAGAAGTGAAGAAGCAGGTTTGGATTGGTACCAAGCTCTGACAAGAAGGGAAAGGCATGAGTCTGGTTCTTCTTCATACTGTATGCATTTGCCTTAGAAGCTCTGCACAAAGACAGAAATCCCACATATGGACAGGCATGATAATACGGATGGAAAAATACACTTTGATGAAACTTATTTTATAATTGCGCCCATGTTAAATTGCAACAAAATTTACACCCCCCTTAACACAAGGCAACAACATCTCACTGTGCTGAGTAACAGAGGGGATCTGCACACGTTGCAACACAATACGCACATACAAAATGAGAGTTGGAAATTTTGGCCTGGTGCCAAAGTTTCCCAGCAGGGATACATTTGTCTTGTGCAGTACATTTGAAGACATTAATTCTTGCAGCTAGGACAGAGGCCACCTGATTTTCATCACTCCAGTCCTGGCTCTACACTTACATCTGTGATTTATATGCATGCCTGCATTCTGCCCATATTGTGATCAGATCTCATTATGCAAAGCAAGCAAACATGGCACCTCTGGCTGCACAGCTTGGGCTTACTTTTGCTTTTCGCTGCAGAGGGAGGGGTCGTCTTTTATCATAAATGAAGGCGACAACAGAAGTGATGACAAAGCTTGTCCAGTTTGAAAGTGCTTCTCTTGAGGGAGAGACAGAGAGCAAGGGCTATGTTGTTAAAGGGTAACTTTAAATTAGTTTGAAAAGCAGCAGTGCTGTACAGCACTCTCTGGATCAAAGTTTTAACCCTGTTTCATCCGGTGTGTGTTCAGAAGAGTGCTCGTCCGCACCTCTAACCACGCCCAAAAGTGATGTCACAATGTACTAACACACCCTGGAGTACACTTCTACATCACTGCTGCAAGTTGAGAAGTTACAACACTGGAGGTTAGCCCGTAACCTGTTATTAAGGTGTGTGTATATGTTTGACAGTTTTTGCAGTAGCTGTGATACTTCAAGCTGTCATGATTACTAACTTCAATGACCACATCTCTTTATGATGTCATGACACTGATGCTACGTTTATTTTACAGGTTTAGTTCTATAGGTTTGATTAACATTTAGTCGCAGCCACAGCTCAGTCTGTAAGGACTTGTCTTGGGGACTGGAGGGTGGACAGTTCAAGTCCAGCACGGACTACAGTTTGGAGTGTGGACTGGTAGCTGGAGAGGTGCCACTTCACCTCCTGGGCACTGCCGAGGTGAGCAAGGTACCGAACCCCTAACTGCTCCCAGGGCACTTCCATTTGGCTGCCATTCACTCCCCCATCTCGCCACATTTGCATGTCTATGGGCCTTTTGTGTGCGTGGCATTGTATTTTTGGCCTATATATGTGAAACCTGAGTGAAAAAAAAACAATTTTTCTATTGAGGGATTAATAAAGTAAATCTTCTTCTTCAGCTTAAATAACCAACAATACACAAAGTAGATTAAAATTAGCTTCAAAATGCTGCTTCAACTTTAATGCATCTGTATTCATGACCGACCAGTTTAATGAAGCATCACTATTTCAAGTCCTTTTACCTGAGCATATGTTGTACAAACATATATACATACCCTATATATAATATATATATATATATATATATATATATATAATATATATATATATATAATATATATTATATATTATATATAATATTATATATATTAATTAAAATGAATAGAGAAAAGGAACAAAAAACATGCCTACAACCTCAAAAAACTTAAAATAAATGATTGACAGTGTTACATTCACATCCAGACTTACGCTGACAAGGCAACACGTCATAACGTACAAATGATCTTCTCTTTGTCCATTAGTTTCCTCCCTATGTTGTAACGTCTGGTTTATTTTCTTTCCTAAAGTTGGGTCATCTTCACCTAGGAAATCTGACAAAATAATGAACATATTAATCAGTAAAGGAACCTGGAGAAATCTACCCACACAATTAAGATGACAAATATGGGAAGCGTGACTCAAGATGAAAGGCTTCTTGAGTAAATTAAAAGAAGACAGGCAAATTTCAGTTCACACATAGATGGAAGTCTCGTGATAAACAGGCAGAAATGCATCCTTTAAAGTGGTGAGAGATGTGAAAGAATGTGCACATTGGCTCGTTTGTCACGTACAACTTTTGGTTTGGTTGGAGGTTCGGTCATAAGTAAAAGGCTTAATATTGATGCTATAAATCCTCTTCTTAGCTCATTTGACAGTGAAGGAGTAAAGTGCAAACGTAACATCTTTAATCATTAAGTCCTCACATGGTCTCTTTGCAAAAAAATGACTGGTGCTGCCCATCTGTTTCATCGTTAGTTTTCACAGCAAAACATTGTTAATTAATGGCAGTTTTTAAAATAAGCTGTTAATTTTGTTATGGCTACACCCATCTGGCAGCATCTTTGTCATAAATAATTATTGTCCTCTGAGTTGAACCAAAACAAGCAGCTTTTGCTTTTACATATATATATATATATATATATTCTTAATTATCAGATGAAATAATCAAGACTTTTACTGAAATTTTTTAATGAGCATCATTACAGTCAGATTTAGCTGATCGAAACAGATGATCACTGGTAAACCCACTGAGATCTCCTCTAAGCAAAGAGATTACTGTATGTGATTATGAATTTATGAGATTGATAAAGTAATAGTGTTACTGCTGAGGTATCTGTAATAAATAAATAACTGCTTTTTTTTACCAGCAGTACAAAACTGCTGACCAAACATCTTCTATATCAGATTAAAATATTGTATTCATTATTTTTGTACTTAAATCAAACATCATGAAGAGACATTTTAGATTTTTTTAGATTTTGAGTTTTAGATTTTTTTTTAAAAGAATTATCTACTGTTCATAGCTTGTTTGGATATGGGCCGCTGAACAAACAATAAGCACAAAATTCCCTCATTACCATTATCATTATCAATGTGGTGAAGTTGTGAATGTAAGGTCATGTAAGGTTATTCGCTCTCCTCTTAGTGCTGTTTCTGGTCTCCAGGAACTCCTGAGAGAAACATCTGGATGTTTAGCTGCTAAATGCGTAACTATGTTCACTAGCTACTTGTTAACTGTATCTGTCTGCCATATGGCATCGGGCAGGTAGAATATAATGGATTCATCAGAGCTCATTTAATCAAAACAGCTGCCTGCTTATGTGACTGAAAATGATGACACTAAACAAAACAGAAAAGAAAAAACAGTAAAGTTTCAGCATGTAAAACCAAAACAATGAGCTGAAAGACACTAAAATGGTCTGTAGAACTAAGTCAGGTGTGTGATGTTCTTTGTGACTCCATTCACTCATAAATAATGAAATACATTGAAGTGTGTCTATATGTCTGGGGATGTACTAACTAACTAACTAACTAACTAACTAACTGGAGTATGGTTTGATCTGAGGTGGGCTGAATGAACAGGGAAATTAGGTAGCCTGTACCAGGCTCGACATGTTATTTCTGGGGTCTTATGGAAACTGACTCTTCCTGTAACGATCCTTAAATGGCCATTTGAGGAACTGGAGTTTTTGGCACTACTTTGTTGGCTTTACTTCACAGCCATGGATGGAGGTTACTGCTTGGTGTGACATTTAGAATTTAGGTTATCAGTCCACTGTTGCCCGGTCCTAGTCTTGCTTGATGCTAGCTAACTTGAGGGAATATTTGCTACAGGCATAACAGACCTGAATATCTGTATAATAATAATGAAAATCTGTATAGTCAAGCGAATCAAGCTAAGTTGCATTGTAGGTGTAGGCACCAGACATTAGCAAGAAAGAAACTATTTCTATCATCATCCATTTATATACTGTCCATTGTCCAAAAATGTTAGAAAGTGCCACACTAACTCAGTGCAGTTCTCTTTTGGATATTTTTTAATAAGAACTTAGTTATGAGCTCAACGTTATCTTTTTTTCTGTTTACATAACTTTTTACCTTTCCTTCTGTGTGCATGTAGATGACACACAACGCGTTCTCCATCTCTGGTTCTATTCATAAAACGAGTCTGAAACTGCAGTATGCAGCACAAAGCCCGAATCATCAAAGATTTCTCGTGATATTTGGCTGTAAATGTCAAACCTTGGCTGGAATATAGGGTATTATCTTTTTACTATGTCTGACTCTGAACAGAACATCAAAAAACATATAAAATCTTCCTTTATCAGTCAGAATGTTCCCTTTCTCTGTTTCTCTTGGTAAAATTCACATCACAGTTTATTGTTGTTGTTGTTGTTGCAGTGTGTCTTCACCATCACTGTTTAAAGTAGACAAGGTCTTTTTAAAGTCTTTTCATGCATGCTAAATGTCCCTGAAGCAGCTATGAATGATTGTTATGTTATGCTTTAGCTTTCAAAAGATATGTGGAAGTAAGAAGGTTGTAGAAATAAAGAAGTTTTTCTGAACTATATCTGAATACCATTCCACCATAACATAAATTTTTATCTATAAGCAAACTTTAATAAAAGGGAGATACAGTGTTGTAAATGAAAAAACAGATACACATAAAATGGAACGTTAATCTGGTAAAACTTGAAATGTTGCGAGCTTGTGTTTTACTTCATAAAACAAGTCAATCAGAAGCATCAGGTGAGAAGAATAATAGACTATAGAGGCGATGTGATTTTTAATATAACTACTTTGGAGACAAGAGGGAACAGCTGCTGGCACTTTTACACTCCACTCCACTTCCACATCCTTTTCCATATTTAAGCCCAAAGTCCCTGGCACAGATGTATCAATCCAGCTCTTGATTCTTCCCCAACTCCATTTTGATTGTTTCCTCACACCCATGAAAGTAAGTCTTCAATAAGCACCTGTACAGATGGCGGTGATTCCCTGGGATTTTACCTCCAATCTCTCTCTAATCACAGCTTCACCCTCCTGTGAAACCTCTCTTCCAGCTATTCCTCCTAACAGTATCACACTATCACTTTATTGCCTCGCCACGCTGCTCTTAAGTCTTACTCCAGGCAAGCTATGCTTTTATCCTACATCAGCTACAGACATCCTTTTCTTCTGTCTACCAACAGATCACCCCGACCCCTCTTTTTCACGCATTTCTTGCCCCCCAGTAAATGTCTGGCACCAATATTAGTTTCATAATCCACTTTAGGGCGAGCTGCTTTGAGATTTGAGACATTACAACCCCTCAAGCTTCACTGTCTAATCCTCTCTGTTTAGATCACCTGGCCCACAATACACAGGGTTTTGTTTTCAGAGCTCATATTTGTCTACAGGCCACTGGGATGAACGATCACACAGCACTGCTTTGCATTTAGGCAGAATGTTTATATTTCACCTCCCATTAGCAATGTCTGCACACATCGCTCTATGCATAATCTTTGTGTAATCTCTCCATTTGCATCTACATTATATGCTTTTGAAAGAAAAGGGGCATAATAAAAATGCATGTTTATGATGATCTAAATGGTGCTTTTGCACAGACTAAGAGAAATGCCACGAGCTCGAGCTGTTTCAGTTCTATCAAAGGCTCATGGGGACATCTAGTGTTGACAGAGGAAAGGAAAGGGAAGTGCTTTCATTATTTTGCCAGCATGATGACTTAACACCCTCCTTTTAACACAGTGTAAGAGCTAGTAAATGTGCAAAATCCTTATCCAGACGAAATTATCATTCAGAGGAAAGTTGCAGAGGAAAGTCTGGACAGCACATATCCATTCACAAAATATGTAATTTAATTGCCAAAAGAAACCAAAGAGAATTTGTGTATTTGAAGATGATACATTTGAGAATTTGCCCAGAAGTAAGAGATCACTTGTTGCACAGACTGAATGTGGTATGTTGTCACTACATATTGAGATCAGAAGATACAAATGTGGTTGAAGAAAATGTGGAAAAATGAAATACGTTTTATTCTCTATGGTTACTTATTTAAGGATATACAGTGCATAGTAATATACATGAGTACTTGAGTCCATCATGTAAATATCCATGGAGAGTAATCATCCGCAGTCCCTGGCTGGTTCATGAAATAAAATAAAACATACCAAAGTAAATATAAGCACATTGTAACACAAAGACCAAACCATATGACATATAAAATAACACTAAAGGAAACATAGAAAAGCACAAAATCATTCCACATAACCACTGTTTTATAGATTTAAAGGAGTCGAGAGATGTGAATTTTGATCATGCTTTTTTCTTGCGGATGGTAATTTGGTGTCCAGATGGTATGTATAAGAGAATCATGGCATTGATAAACAACTTTGTAGCCTTGATAATTAAAACCGCTATATGCAAGGTGTAATGTGAGGTGTTTTATTATCATCACTATTTTTTATTACTATTGCTGGATAATGTAACTTTAAAAAATTAGCCCTTTCTTGATTGCCTATAACAGCCTGCAGACTGGACTCAGGATAGATTTTCCGGGAAAATCTAGAGGACGTTCTCTACTGTGTCAACAGTGTGCAACGTTAGCTAACGTTGATCGAACGAAATGACCAGCCCTCACTACAACACTGATTCCAACACCATGTTCAAGGTCAAAGCTAACATTGCTGCAAAACATGCCAAATCTATTGTGATGTTTTGGTTTTAACTGGTCGAAGCTAAGCTGCGGCTGGCTGGCTGCCTGTAGCTTGGCTGCACGATATTGGTCTGGTTGGTTGCTTCATGGAGCCAATGGTCCGAATAAAACATAGAAACATTACAGATAGTAACGTTATTCTAAATATGATTGCAGTTTTGCGTATACATCACGTTTGATTGATGCCCAGGATGATAATTGCTTGTGCCTACAGCATGTGAGCATGAGCTACAGGATGTTGACTGCAGCCCAAAGGTGTCATTATTAACAAGAGTTTTCTTGTTATGTTATATCGAGAATCTTTAAATTAAAATTATTTAATTTTTTTTTTTAATTTGAATGTTTTTTTGTCTTTCATATATCATGAACGTGTAGCTCTGTTTCTGCTATTTAGCCTATCCTCATTGATAAATAACTTATAAAAAATATCTAAAATAGATTCAACAAATATTATTTTATGCATGAAGCTAGCTTGGTGTACCTAATAATAAAGTAGTGATTATATCATAGTAGTGGGACCATGCAGCTCCCACTCTATCTTGCTCCTGTTATCCGTCTCCTTCCTCCTTTAGGGCTCCCTGCTTCAGCGTGCTTTGATTAGCTCTCATTAAGAAACCACGCCAGGCTGCTCAGCTACCAAACACATTTACAAGTCATAAAGCATTGCAATCAACAAACTCACACCAGGCCGAAACTCTCCAAGCATCCATTTGGAGACTGCCACAATGAAACAGAGAATTCAAATGGCAACAAAGTGGTGGTTGACACAGCTTGGGGTTGAATGGAAAAGCTGCAAAGGATTTAAAAGCTTCAAAGTCCATAAGAGAGAGACCCCCGGGAGGGGATGGAGCTATGTCCTCTGTCAAGATTGAGGTCCAAACAATTTGGCTCGATGGAACTTGCTGCCACAGCCAAAGACCAAAACAACCAACATTTGTCAGTGGTAAAGGAGGCAACCGAAGTTCGCTGATTTCACAGGGTGAAACTATAACTACAGGACATGACAAGAACAAATATTACATTGTTATTCACCTTTGATCTGCTGTTGTCTGATACAATAAATGGTGTTTGGTATATTAAAATATTATTTCAGTGCAGAATGAGATCGATTTCACTCAATGCATTTAATGAGCAAAGATTCCTGAGTAAAAAACCAAAAAACCCAAAAAAACAAGTAGGCCTATCTGAGAAATATGTTGTACTTATAGATGTCTTAAGGAGAAATAATAAAGCTGAAATAATTGTGGGCTGCACATCGTATAATTTAGGTCTACGATGATAACCTTTGTCTAATGATCAAATGCTTGTCTTGATAAGAGCGTTCTCTTCCAGGATGGTAATGCACTCAATTCTTTTTTTTTTTTTCAATAAGAACATGTTTACAACAAGCACAAGTCAAGAAAAAATCAATTCACACTCAATTACAAGGCAAGGTGTCTCAAACTGTGATGCGGATGATTAACTATGCTTGTTTTATCCCCTTTAGACAACTGTAATTCCTGTTTCACCTGTCGTAGCAGCACATGGCAGGATCATTTGTAAGTGGTTCAGAGTGCAGCAGCCATTGAGCTGGTACTGATTTCTTTAGTGACTCCCAGTCAAATTCGCAAAGGAGGATGAGTATTAGGGTGTAGGATGTTACCATTAAATATTCATGAATTTGTATTAGTTCAAGCAGAAACACTTGACTTGTATTTAGATTTTGTATACATTAGTCATTGTTGCACTTAAGGTGCGTATATAAAACCAACAGTGACTAACAGCATACAAGTCAAGTGTTTCTGCAATTGTAAACTAATACTGTATAAATAGTTGAAATTAATGAATAGATACAACAGCGGATTTTACAGAAAAACAGACTTTATCTGGTATTATGCTAGAAGATGGTGGACACTTAACTTAAACTTAGACAATTAACAAGCCTCCTACACACATGGTTCACTTTAAATTGAATCATGGTTACAAATAAAGTCAACAGAAAATAAGGGTGAGCAGATTAATTAAGGTCAAATAAAAATGGTGAAATAATAAATAACCAGACACAGAAATATTCCTATCCATAATGCCAAAGTAACATTAACTTTGGCATTACAGGGAGTTATATTTCTACAAACTAGTGAAGCACTTCATCTTGTTTCTACATAGGTCTTACATCAATAAACTTTCCTGACTCCCTGACAGCAGGTCACTCAATAGTAGAGTATTTATTTATTTTCTGGGGCAGTGCACATTAATCTACATCACTGTGAATGTGCCAGCCTTGTTCCTTAACCTGATGTGACAGTAGCCAAAACAACAGAACTTAAAATTTGGAGCACAACCTGAGACAAGGCAGCATCCTGCAAAATAGAATATGTAAAATGCAAACAATTCATGTAATTTTGGTCCAACTATCATCAAAATACCAAATAATGTTGTTCATCCCTCCTGTAGTTTTACAGACTGCCAATGAATGCCAAAGAGCACAGGCATTGTTCTAGTGGTCAGTCGATGATTCCTGTTGTTTTTTTGTTTTTTTCGATTTGTCATCCATTTATAATCTAAAAAGGAAGGAAGTATTTCTCTTGAATGCTTAGTCCTCCAAAAGATGTTTGATCTGCTGTTTGAAACCACCACACTGTGAAAATCCCATCATTGTTTTGAATGGGTGCCAGTGGATTCTTTTTTTTTCTTTCGAAGATTGTTTAAACACATTTTAGAAAATTATCAGTCAGGTAACTACAGACATACATCTTATCAGTTGCGGCTACTTGACACAGCTAATGGTGATGAACTGATTGACACTCATATTAATCTTGAAGCTGAATGATACTGTACAGCGAGGAAGTGTAGTAGTTGGAACATTTAACTTCTCTGTGCAGAACATAGAAATGGATGCATTAAATTAAAAGAGCATCCTGTTGGATTGAGATGCACAATCTCTTTCTTTTTTGTACAAAATCACATTTTGAAGCAAAGCTCCTGTGGCTGTCAACAGCAAACCCCAGCTTTATGCCTGTACTGTTCTTCCCAAAGTTGTTTCTTTCTATTGTATCTAGCCATTGTTCTACAGCTCCCAGACAACATGTTCCAGTGGGGCCAACGTGGGCTTTGTTAGGTGAGCTTTAAAGTGTGTTAGTTTTGGGGCCCTCATAGGCGATGCAGAACAATAGGAAAGTTAAGGCCCGTCATGGATGGCTGACTGCAGAATCTTTTCATATTCTGTGCGGCAGTTAAGCAAGAAACATAGTATTTGTATTAAAGTATTAGCTATACTGCTGCTCTATCTTCAATGAAGCAATGCATTTTACATTTTAGTGTACTTTTAGACATGGTCCCCATTTAGGTAGCCAAGATGGCCCGAGGTGCAGCACATATGAATGTGCTGGCTGGGTTTGTTTACGTTTCTACCAGCAGCATCTACAAATCCCCAATCTTTACTTCTATTTGCAGTACATCTATCCGGCATTTAACCTGCAATAGCACCATCAGCAATTTATGGTCTATGACTGTGGGGTTCAATTTCTATATCATGAACAATAGTATCACTCAAAGAAAGGGTAACATTATCTTCCATAGCAGTTTGAAGGACAGCAGCACCATAATATTTAGGGTCAAGGGAGTCAAAGTACAATATCCTTCGCGGAGTAATGTATGCATTAGAAATGTGTATGAGAAATGGCTTTAATCATAGCTACATAACTTATATACAGCATAAATCCTCTCTGAAGGCAGCTGTACATGTGGATAACACCTTTATAAAAGAGCACTCAGCCACTTACAAATACCACTGTGATTATGCATTTTCAGCCATCATTTTCAAAACAAATAATGTTCTGCACAGCAATGATAAATGCACTTAATCACCATTATTCAACAAAATAATAAGACAGCACGGTAGTGACAGAGACATACAAATTGTTAAAGAACAGTCATTATGGTTATGGATAATGTGAGGAAGGTCAGAACAAGCCAGCAGAGTGGAATAATATTAGAAAGTGAAATTAGTAAAATGTTGTTTAAAAGCCTTGCTTCTTTGAGAGTGTTTTCGTGTGCTCTCTGGTATGCTCCTTCTGAGGCATCTCAGGTTGCTTAGAGGGGTCAGTGATAAAATGATAAATGTTAGGAACAGTTAAGTGCTTGTGGACTTTATTCTATTTGTTTTTTTAGCGTGTTCAGATGACAGCAACTGGACACCTAAAATTACGAGGCTCTGTCTGCAAGCCACATTTCAATGAGGGTAGAAGAATTTTTATTTGATATCTGATCGGTTGCTCGTTTTTATGAATCATATTTTAATAACATGAAATGACTTTGTCTAGCAAATCAAGCTCTTTAGTTAAAATGTGGCATTTAACTTGATTGCATAACTATTTGTTTGTGAAAGATGTCACTCAAAGTGATGAAACCTGACTTGTTACACCGTTTACAGGTAGATCCAAATGCAGGATGCAATGGCGATTTGTAAACAAGTAGAAGACGAGGGTGGGTGGCAAGAGCTGGCTGGAGTTGCACAGAGATCCTGAGGATAAAGGATAAAGGATGAGGATAAAGGGACAAGGGATAGACAGTTATTGGCAGGCTGGGAATCAACATGAATAAATACAGGAGACACAGGGGAAAAGGGAAACAGGAAAATACAAGGTAGGACTGAAGGCATGGCTGCAGGGATGTTGGAACTATTGCAAGGGTGTGGAGCTATAAATATTGGTGCATGGACAGGGTCGGACTGGGAAAAAAATTTCCTTCACATCCCTGCAGGACAGTTATACTGACTTGCAACCAACAGCACAATAACTAAATTAACCTGCATCTCAAAAGGATTTACAGTGCATATACGCTGCCGTACCAAAGAGGTATTGCCTGCCAAAAACTGATGTTATCGCTCAGTTTATAGACATCCACAGCTACTTTTCCCTGGATCAAACAGATAATGTGTGAATCACATAACTTTATGTCAGGGTGACCAAATTATCACAACTGTGGGCAAAAAAGTGTTACCATAATCATAGCATAAAGGTGATCACTCAGAACAACCGGCTCTGGAACAGCAACGGTCAATGAGACTTCCCCCACTTCTAGGTGCTATGGTAACAAAGTCTAAACCGGGAACTAGGGTGATAAAATGTTAGCGATAATGATGGTCCAGTAGCACTTCCACATCGCAACAGCAGTTTAATATAATGATCTGAGTTAACTAGCAGATCATCCATTCATCATCCCCTTTGGTATTCAACACAAGGCTGTCACTGTCTAGACATCAGTCGGGAAACTTTACTCTATCACACGTCACTAACAGTGATGTGCGGGTTTGATCGACCTGCACCGACCGATGTTTTAAACGAACCCGCCTGAACTCGGACCGCAGCAAATAATTGTGAAATATTGTACCCAACCTGCTTCCTGACCCACATTTAAAAAGTAGTCTATACTCTTGATTAACTTTGTAGCGTCATCGGGCTACATAAAACTGGCATTACTGAGTTATTATATTCATTTAAAAGTAGCCTATTAAAATGCGGTTTCTTCGCGCCAGTTATTCAGCCAATAAAGTCTGTATATTTCACAGAAAATTTTGTCTACTACATAAATTACAAAACTTTACTCGGCATCTTTATTTCAAACGACCCGACCGACCGTGACGCGAATATCATTAAAAATATTGTTTGGTGACTCGTGACCGCTCAATTTGGATGAACCTGCGCATCACTGGTCACTAACGCTAGCTAGCTGTTGTTTTAGTTCAATAGTTAGGTTAGTTTGGAAACTATATTATGTTAGTGTTAAAATGTACTTTTGATGATTGTTGATTTCCAAACTATGCTGACTTTGTTTCATTCTCTGAGGCCTCTGTTACTGTTTCATCCTCTCCCTCACTGCTGTCATTTGATCTGCTGCAAATGTGTTTTGACTCTTAAGCTGTTGTGGTCGACAGGTCCTGTTTTAGGGCAACTCAGGAAACTGTGCAGTGTTTTTAGGTGCTCTGTATGTCAAGTTAGCGTTGGCCCGCCCTGGTTGTATATTGATCTCATCACTTGCTGTATTTTTACTCAGATCCACCTGTTGAGCTCTGTTAATTACATTTTTCTGTGTGTTTGTGTATGAGTGTGTAGCAGTCATCCAACACACTTAGAAACTCTTTCTGGCGTCACTGCTCAGAACAATTTTGTATTGATTTGCAGTGACCCTTCCCTCTGTGGGGACCCAAACCATGCCAGCAAAATCCCCCCTGCAGCATAACAGATCCACAGGAGTCCTTCACTGAAGGGGTCCAGCATTCAGACCTGTACCGTCCTCTTGTTGTATGCCAGACATGCGCTCGCCCACTTGTGGAGAATATGGTGATAGATGACTCATCTGATCATATTACACATCCCTATAGGCCAGTGTTGATGGTCTTTACATCACTGAGCTCTCAAGTATGCCTTCATCTTTGGACTGAGGGCTTTATGAACTGCAGACCTACTTGTAATATCCGCTCTGTGTAATTGTGGACGCACTGTTCTTGCTGACAGTCTGATCACGTAGTGCACTGACATTCTCAGTTACCTGAGGAAGAGTTGTTCTTCTGTTTTTACTGTGTAATGTCGACCACAACGACAGATCTTGATGGATTTCTTTACCTCAGATCTAAATGCAGATTTAGTCACTGTTCCTATTCACACACAAGCAGAGAGTTGGACTAATCCCTTTGACTGAAGCTCCTGCCATCTGTGCCCCAACAATGAACCTAAACCTGTTTTACTTTTTTACTGTTGATACAAAATCAAAATCAACTGCTCAGCATTACATGAAACAGAGAACGATGGGACGTTAATGGCTTAATTGTACCGTGCAATGCACTTGTGTGGAAGCATCTGCATTGGTCTATGTTTCTCCATTTAGATAGATAGATAGCCTATCAACAAATCTTTGGGGTTGTGCAGTAAAGAGAAGCTGTTGATGGGTGGTGCTGTTGACTTTTTTGGTTTATTCTTAGAGCTCTCATTGTGTTTCCAGCTGCAGCAGGTAGCTCTGATGTGAAACCAACGGTATGGTACCCGACCAACATGAGATAGCAGGCAGAAAAAGTTGAAAAGGTTAACAACTACCTGGTAAACATGAAGACCCAAAGATAGTTACATTGGCCAGGTGGACATGAACAACACTCTATATTGATTCTTATGTTGCTGCATGTCTGCTGGATGTGTAAAAGGAGTAAAATATTTGCTATCAAGTTTGCCACATCAACTTAAAATGTCATGTCAGTATTGTGGTCCACAGCTTGTTTCTGCTACTTCCAAATGAAGACTGAAGACTAGGACTTTGTAAATTGAGGCGTTGATTGAAGTACTGCAGTTCAAAAGTGATTTCGTTTTTTCAGACTTCAAGATCACATAATCAGGAGCATTCGAATGACTTAAACCCCAAGTAAAAGGTACATGGGAGGGTTTTTGATTTGGGTCAGCTGTAGTCTAGCTGTCACACCTTACATCTAAAATCAAAATCATGTCGAAAGGCTTTAGCATGAAAGAAGGTACTTACTGCTGTCACATTTTCAGAGATAAACAAACAAAATACAGACTTTCTCATAGCTGGACTCGCATATCCTCTACTCAGTCACTGAAAAGTGTATATGATATGGAATCCATTTCCACACTCAGACATACTGTCACTGTGAAAATCCTGCTTAAATCCCACCTACTTCAAAAGCAGCTAGAAATGTATAAGTGATGAAGACGTGAAAAAGGTACCAACTACAAAGATATTTTACATTTCAAAGAAAATACTCCACTCTTCACTGTCTAGGTACTTTGCAGTAGACAGTGACATGGCCAAAACCTTGCATCTCTGATACTGATTAAACTCTTCACTCAAGAACTCCTCTGCAGCATCTGATGAAGGAGTGGAAACAGTGTTCAAGAAAGATTTCGAGTGGTCCAATTCCTAGGGCAGGGGGTGTCAAACATACAGTCTGGAGCCAGAACTGGGCTGCCAAGGGTCCAATTCCACCTATTAATGACCTCCTAAAGTATGAAAATTACAGAGACTGTTTTAATTATTTTCAATTAAATGCACCGCTACCCTGCTTTGTCCAGTGGACGAGGAAAAAATAAAACAGCATGTTTAGGTCTAATATACATGTGACTAAATGTTTTGTGTCTTTGTAGATCCACAGAGATCTGTGTTAACCTGTTGAAATTGTGCTTACTACATCTATTTTGTAAATGTTTGGTTCATTAAAGCAACATTGTGTAACTTTTCAATAATAAAATAGCAGTAAAATAATTTTGATGCTACACTGGTGTGTAATCTGTACTACGTAACTTTGTATTTTGTGCTTTGTGGTACAGTCATATGCAAGAAGTACATACACACCAGCAACTATTTCACTTATTTTACTGAAACTGGATCCTATTTTATGGCGTCTGTATTTTTTTGCCTCTTCCTCTGATGTCCTCTAGCTGTTCTGTTATTGACAGAGTAATCTGCTGCAAACAATAGCAGCTTTTACCTAATGCTAGCAGGCTGCTCCTTTTGTGTTAATTTCTCTACCATACGCTGTCTCTAAAGGCGTTTCAGAGAATTTGGCAGTACATCCAACCAACCTCAGAACCACAGACCACGTGTAACCACACCAGCCCAGGACCTCCACATCCAGCATGTTCACCTCCAAGATCGTCTGGGACCAGCCACTCGGACAGCTGCTGCAACAATCGGTTTGCATAACCAAAGAATCTCTGCACAAACTGTCAGAAACCTCAGGGAAGCTCATCTGCATGCTCGTCGTCCCCATCAGGGTCTCGACCTGACTCTAGTTCGTCGTCGTAACCGACTTGAGTGGGCAAATACTCACATTTGATGGTGTCTGGCATGTTGGAGAGGTGTTCTCTTCACGGATGAATCCCGGTTTTCACTGTTTAGGGCAGACAGCATGTGTGGCATCATGTGGGTGATCGGTTTTCTGATGTCGATGTTGTGCATCGAGTGGCCACTTTTGTGTATTTGCATCACAGGTACAGGAACTGGAGGTTTTCAGACCGGGGGGGAAATTACTGATGGGGGAACGCAACCAGTGTTGTGCCAGAACTGGAGCTGGACAAGCAGGCAATAAAATCATGTTCAGCAGCATCTAATGACAGAGTGTTGATAGAGGAAGCTCAGAAGAGAAAAAGAGAAAGGGAGCAAGCAAGCCGGACAAGCGTAAATCTGGGACTGACTTTTAGCCTTTGGCAAGGCCGTGAAATAAAATGCTGAAAGACAGACGCTGAGCTGGGCTTATTGCAACTGGTCTAGTGAGTAATATCAGCTGTCTGCTATGTCTTGTGTTGTTGCACTTGACTGATGTTTCACTGTGTTACAAAAGTTGTCACTCAATAGTTTTTGATCATAAGTAATAAAATCATAACAGATACAGGTGTCCAACTGTCTATACAAAAAAAACCCAATTTCTACGCAATGTCACAAGATCTGTGATAAGATAGGACACAGCCATGAGTTATGAATCCCTCTGTAATTGAAGAAGTTCCCGAAAAGTCCTGTCTCTGAAACTTTAGATAGGAGAAGTCTCTAATGAGGCTCCTGGTTCCAAATTTAATTTTCCCAATTCCCAGTCCTGCATTCATACCAGCAACTTTTCAATCACCTCAGCAAATCTCTGAGCGATCTCTATCTCCAGTCAAACCACTGCTTATACAACTACCGCTGCTGCTAAAGTCATTATTGTGTCCACTTCACACCATGCGATGCGAGCTGCTGACACATACTCAACCTGGCACAGATTGCTACGGACTACTTCTAATTTTGTGTTTGTCAGCTGTCAGAAAGTTGCAGCATGTGTCTTCCAGGTCTGAACCAGACAGCGGGACATAATTATTGTGTGTTCCTTGGTACATCACCCAGCTCTCGAGGAGAAGCGAGCTCGGTCAGCCTCACTGACTCCCATCAGCCCCACAGCTCCTCCTCATCTCACTCTCTGAAAGGATTGTGTGTGTACGCGCATGTGTCTCATACCTTTTATCCCGGAGATAGGAAAGGCAGGCAGGATAGGGATGGCATAATACTTTTGTTTACAACACTGGAAAAGAGAAAGTGTGTATTCGTCTCCCTCACACTCTCTTTCTCTGCATGTGTGTGTGTGGATGTCAAACTAGACAAACCAAGCATTTATTCCCCGTAGCAGAAGTATGTGTCATATCCAGGTGAGTGTAACAGATCGGGGGCTTCACTACAGTGACAGGGGAGCCAAGGCCATCTTGCTTGTATTATTCATGAGAGCCGGGATGTCTCGTTGGCACGCTGCTTTGGCACAGCACAGATAGCACAGCAGCAAAATAATGGGATGTTGTAGCTCACTGCTGTGTCATGAGCATCCCAGTCTTATAGCAGCACCTAGTGCTCACTGTATGAAAACTAAATGGCTGGGAGAAATACAGCCACACAATGATTAGTTTCCCCCCTCTCCTCATTCTGCACAATCCTTCGCAAAGACAAAACTGAAAATAACTGGCATCTTCTAGTTGAGGACTTCCTCATTAAAACATTTACTGCAGAGAAGAATAATGTGTCCTTATTAATTTTATTGTAATTCCCACAGTTCTGTAAGTCGGTGACAGATATTGTTACTTATTTTACCACTGTGGACTGTAACAAGTGATTCACAAATTAGCTAAACCTTCTATTTAACACCAGCCTATAATGCGACAGTGTCTACGCCTGTGCAGGTTCTAGCTTCGTTTTTATAATTGTATGGGTTCATGCTCAAGTTCAAAGTCTGTTACAAAATCACTGATCTTGGGGGTCTACTGTTGTTTGAAGTTTTTCAAATGCTGCATAGAGAATCCCAAAAACATGAAACTCACAACTTCAGAAAGAGTGTTATAAAAAACCTCCCGCAGCCCTCTACATTGAGGAGCATGAAAAGAGGATGTTCCTTTACAGTGCCAAGCTGTACACTAATTCTAAATTAAAATATGAACCATGTACTGTGTGACTGGCACAGAAAGATGTAATTGCAGTGCAGCTCTCCATCTCCTCAAACTGCCTTTTCATATAAAAATGGAATTCATGTAAATGGGGGGAAGTCAAAGTCAAAGTTATGGCGGCTCATTTGGAGGGACTGCAGCTGCCTGAACCTTCCATCTTGACTCCACACTGTTCTTTTTTTCCTGCCAACACGGCCGCCACAAAGTGGAGCACTTGTCTTAGAAATCCTGCATGTCAGACCAGACGTGCATTTAAAAAAATGAAATCACGTAATCCTTGGCTATGTATCTATAATCTAATTACATTTTTAAAAAAATATGATCTGGGCTGAGTATTGTTACTACCCAACCCTGTGAAACAATATCAATTTGTTAACCAGCTGAAAGTTTCTGCATGTTGTGTATGTACTATTGTAGCTATCCCTTTAATATGCCTGTATATTGGCTCCTTGTTGGCAGTGTTTAGGGCAAATCTTGGATGCAAAATACTTTTTTTTTTTTTTTTAACTGCACTAATCAATGTTTCTAATTAAACAGTGGATCAAATGGCTCAAAGGTGTCACCCAGAATTATCACTCAATTTTGGACTTTCCCTCAACTTGATGAAGTATTTTAGTGTCTTTGTTTTTTTTTTTTTGTTCTTGCTCTTTGTTCTGTAACATTCTCACCAACTGTGTTCCCAGGTAAAGACTAACCTACATTGCTAAGTCTAAGCAGAAAGACTTTTTCAAGCTTTGGGAACCTTATATGAATATCATTAAGGATGGAAAATGTAGGCCTTACCTGAAAGGAAATTATAAAAGATGTTGGCAAATATTATTTAATTTGTATTCTACCTTATACTGATGCAAGTGGGTGACTGTGTGTGTGTGTGTGTGTGTGTGTGTGTGTTTTATAAAACTGTATTGTTAATGTTTTCCTGATGAAATGTTATAAGAAAATGATAATAAACATACTGTGAAAAAAAAACGTATTCCCAGGTGCTGCAGGAAGCAGGCGGACAAAGTTAGTCTTTAATATTTCTGCTGTGTTTTCAGCTCATTCCACTGCCTCCAAGTGGCCAATTAAGCAGCTTTGATTTAATTAATTAGCCAAAAACACAACACTGTGATTGAGGATTTTATCCACATCATCCACTCTATTTTTCACTACAGTACATTTAAAACTTCACTACATTTACACTAAACAAAAATATAAATGCAACACTTGTTTTTGCTCTCATTTTTCATGAGATGAACTCAAAGATCTAAAACATTTTCTATATACACAAAATAACCATTTCTCTCAAATATTGTTCACAAATCTGTGTAAATCTGTGATAGTAAGCACTTCTTTTGCTGAGATAATCCATCCCACCTCACAGGTGTGGCATATCAAGATGCTGATTAGATTTTAAAATGTTCAGTTTTATCACACAGCACAATGCCACAGATGTTGCAAGTTTTGAGGGAGCACGCAATTGGCATGCTGACAGCAGGAATGTCCACCAGAGCTGTTGCCCGTGAACTGAAAGTTCATTTCTCTACCATAAGCTGTCTCCAAAGGCGTTTCAGAGAATTTGGCAGTACATCCAACCAAACTCAGAACCACAGACCGCGTGTAACCACACCAGCCCAGGACCTCCACATCCAGCATGTTCACCTCTAAGATCGTCTGGGACCAGCCACTCAGACAGCTGCTGCAACAATCGGTTTGCATAACCAAAGAATCTCTGCACAAACTGTCAGAAACCTCAGGGAAGCTCATCTGCGTGCTCGTCGTCCTCATCGGGGTCTCGACCTGACTCCAGTTCGTCGTCGTAACCGACTTGAGTGGGCAAATGCTCACATTCGATGGTGTCTGGCACGTTGGAGAGGTGTTCTCTTCACGGATGAATCCCGGTTTTCACTGTTCAGGGCAGACAGCATGTGTGGCGTCATGTGGGTGAGTGGTTTTCTGATGTCGATGTTGTGGATCGAGTGGCCCATGGTGGCGGTGGGGTTATGGTATGGGCAGGCGTATGTTACGGACGACGAACACAGGTGCATTTTATTGATGGCATTGTGAATGCACAGAGATACCGTGACGAGATCCTGAGGCACATTGTTGTGCCATCCATCCACGACCATCACCTCATGTTGCAGCATGATAATGCACGGCCCCATGTTGCAAGGATCTGTGCACAATTCCTGGAAGCTGAAAACATCCCAGTTCTTGCATGGCCAGCATACTCACCGTACATGTCACCCACTGAGCATGTTTGGGATGCTCTGGATCGGCGTATACGACAGCGTGTTCCAGTTCCTGCCAATATCCAGCAACTTCACACAGCCATTGAAGAGGAGTGGACCAACGTTCCACAGGCCACAATCAACAACCTGATCTGAACCTGAACGCTATGCGAAGGAGATGTGTTGCACTGCGTGAGGCAATGGTGGTCACACCAGATACTGACTGGTTTTCTGACCCCCCCAGCCCCTCCAATAAAAGAAAACTGCACGTTTCAGAGTGGCCTTTTATTATGGCCAGCCTACACCTGTGCAATATTCATGCTGTCTAATCAGCATCTTGATGCCACACCTGTGAGGTGGGATGGATTATCATGGCAAAGAAGAAGTCTAAATACTACACTATCCACTTTGCAGTCAAGATTTAGACCTTAATCGAACAACAATACTTCTAAATACCCATATACACTGGTTTTAATGCACTGGTCTAAAAGGAGTGATTTATGGGTTTAGTTATACACTTTCACAGTACATTTTCCACATTATACCCATATACTGCAGTACAGCTCTCCACCTCCACAACCAAAAAATGTTTTACTTTTTACAAGGCAGCAACCTCTGTACTGTGAAATGAAGCCTATGCAAAGTTCCAAAACTGTAGTTCCACGACCAGAACAAGATTCAACATTCAAGAGATTAATTGTCATTTGCAAGTAAAAACACATGGATTATACAGCAAAATGAAAATACGTGTAAAATTGAATGAATCTGGGGGAGGGTGGTGAGAGTTGTACTGTTCAAGAGTCTGATGGCCTGTGAGAAAAGGTGTTTGAAAGTCTTTTTGTCCTGGACTTCAGACTCTTGTAGCGTCTGAAGTCTCCCTGATGGCAGAAGTGTGAACAGACTGCGTTGTGTGTGTGTGTGTATTGTCCTTTATGATGTTGTGGGCCCTCCTGATGACCCTGGTGGTGCAGATGTCCTGCAGTGATGGTCAACCAAAATCCTCAGCAACTTGTACAGACGTACAGTGGAGAGCATCATCAGCTCAGTTACAGCATGGCCTGCCCGCTGCCCTGCTCAGGACAGGAAGGCTCTCCAGCGTGTGATTAAAAACTGCACAATTCAACTCTGGAGCAACGTGCCAAATTTCCTCAGCCTCCTTAAGAAATACAGTCTCTGCTGGGCTTTCTCCAAGAGCTGGTGGGTGTGGTGAGATCCTCACTGATGTGGGTTCGAGGAATTAAAAAGTTTTCACCCTCTCCACCTCTGACTCATGGATGTACAGTGGGATGTGCTGCTCCTCCTCCTAGGATCAATAATCATCTCCTTGGTTTTGTTTGTGTTCAGGGAGAGATTATTTTTCTGACACTCGCCATATTTACAGCAGAAATAAACATGTGTATTACAGTGTTATATAAGTAAAACTGCTAACATAAAGGGTCTGAATACTTCTTTCACCATTGTGTATAATGAGGTTCATACACAGATTGCACGGTTGACTTTTTAATCATCGCATTTCCGACGGTCTCTGAACGCACCATTAGTTCCGCCGACTTGTTGCTCCACGCCCCCTCCTCCCTCGCCGTCTCTCCCCGTGTATATGAGCTGAAGCTCGGCCACACTTCGGTCACTGCTCGCTTGGCTTGTCGGGGCACGAACATGGCCGCAAACCGGGTTATCGTTTACGGCGGGAGAGGCGCTCTGGGCTCGAAGTGTGTGCAACACTTTAAGTCCAATGGATGGGTGAGCGACAGCAGCCAGCCGTGCATGCTAACCCAGATGCTAACACTCTGCTGACTGTCTCTTGTCTCTTGTCTCTTGTCTCTGTTTGTCTTCGTGTCGCTGTCAGTGGGTTGCGAGCATCGACATGGTCGCAAACGAGGAGGCGAATGAAAACGTGATCGTGAAGATGAGTGAGTCTTTCAGCGAGCAGGCAGGACAGGTGAGCTACAGCTGACTTTATGAATGACGTTTCATGTTTTTGACTCATTTAAAGTCAAACTGAAGAGCAGCTAAGGTCTGACTCGTTATATATGGTTTATATATGTGTAAATATGACTTATATAAATATTTATTGTTGTTTTAATGTTTTTAAGCTGTGCTTTGCTAGATAATGTGTGTACGCTAATGCTGCGTTCAAGTCACATTGGAAAAGAAGGAAAACGTGTGGTCTTGATAAAGTATCTGATTTATTTTATTTTTTTACTACGACATCATCCGATGGTGAAAATGACATTTTTTTTTTGTTTTATTTACATCTAGTTAAATAATGTGTAGCATTCAGAATCAAAAAGATCTATTTATTTCTATTCATAATATGATGTAATATCTTTGCAGCCTTGCAACAAGTCTATCAATCCATTTTGATGCAGTTAATGCTGAGCAAAAGGCAGGGTACAAAAGAGAGAGTAATGAAAATGTAAAATACACTTATATTCTTAATGAGTACAGGATAGTGTATGACATGTTAATGTTTGTCTTACATGACTTTGCTATATGTAATTGAATATTCATTTAACCCAAATTTCCCAGAGGGCCAACAGGTGAAGTCTTTACAGTGTTACGTGAAAATCTCCATAATACATCCGAGAAGATAGAAGCCAGAATGTCCAGGACGACAGCTTTTTTTTTTTTTTTACAAGTTGATTAAATGACTAAAGAGAAATATTTTGCTTTTATGATATAAGCACCTTATCAAAGGCCTTAAAAAATATACAATGTGTATAAAACATTTAATGAATGTTTACATTTAATTGAATATACTTGCAAAAAGTCCTGAATTAAACATTTTTTTTTCTCAAAATATCCTGATTTTGTTTGTTGCCATGAACGCAGCACAGAGCATGTAATAAACATTTCCAGCTGCTGTGAGTTGAAAGCCAGTCCACAGTGAAGCGCTGTTTGCCCCGTGGCTTTATGAAAAGGTGTTAGCAGTTGTGTGTCTGTTTTTATGCAGGTGACGACAGATGTGGCCCAGTTGCTAGGGGAACAGAAAGTGGATGCCATCTTATGTGTGGCAGGAGGATGGGTTGGAGGAAGCTGCAGTTCCAAAGGTCAGAGTTCAACCTTTTATTTTATTTGCTGTAACATTAATCATCAGCCATGATATGTCATGTGTCCCACAGCCATTCATGCCAAGATTTAAACCCGGCCTAAATAAACTGTATACATAATTATAGTATTTTTTATTCATTTATTTATATATATATATACACACTCACTTTGTGTGATCAAGAATGACCTGTCCTACTCCTAATCTGTCTCTATCCAAAGGTAACAAAATCCAGTTACCAACATCTCTAAATCTCATTAATGAATATACATCTTGTATGTTTAATCTTCTTAAAAACTACAGTGTATAAATGACAATTCTCTGTCAGAGGCTGGATCCAGTCGAGGTTTCTGGTTCCAGTAGAGAAATAATCAAGTGAATAAATCCCAGAAAAATGATGATTTGTCAATCTGGCCATAGAAGAAATTAAATAAATAAGTGCTGCTAGTTGGACTTTGTAACCTTGGGGAAGAGCTAGGCTAGCTGTATCCCCTGTTTCAAGTCATTTTGCTGATCTAACATGCTGCTGGCTGAAGCTTAAATGTATTGAACAGACATAAGAGTGATCTATCTCTAAAATGTTGAACTATTCTTTTAAAGGAATAAGCATTATTGGATTAAAAAGATACTGTAAGATATCCACAAATGTCTAATTATTTTCTATGTCTCTTTTAGATTTATACAAAAACTCAGATCTGATGTGGAAACAGAGTGTGTGGACCTCCACTATCTCCAGCCACCTCGCCTCTCTCCACCTAAAACCAGGCGGCTTGTTGACTTTGGCTGGGGCCAAAGCAGCTCTGTCAGGCACTGGAGGTAAAGCACACACTCGTGTTTACCGTTTCTCATCATGATGACCTGGTCTGGCCGTTTGTCACGTCAGGGTTGCAAGGCAGACTTTGATATAATGGAGACTATTGTGAAGATGTCTTTGTTGCCCGACCTGCCAATTCAGATAATGTAGGTAATAGAAAACGCTGCAGGGCTTTGACGAGGGAATTGACGTGCTGATCAAAGACATGGGGGATCTCACACAGCTCACAACAGTGGTGAGGTAAAGGTGTCGATAAAATGGATCAGAGGGGGGAAAAAAAAGAGAGACTAGCTGAGCACTGTGGAAGCAGAGGGGCTCTGGTTCATTATCCACAAATCGGTGGTTTGATTCCCACAGTGGTTTGTTTGTCATCAGCAACCTGTTCTCTGTTGGTGTCCTTGAGCAAATGACTCAACCCTGACCTGCTCACTCATTTTAACCTGCTTTACACACACACGGTTCTTAGTTAAAATGTGACAGACTGGGGATTTCACAGGGCAATAAACACACAGCAATAAATTAATATTATCAAAATCAGTGTAGTGGCCCTTTTTAATTTAGTTCATACTTTATGTTTAAACAAAAGAGCTGAAATGATTATTCAATGGACAGAAAGTAATTCAACTATTCTTAGTCATTTATGCAGAAAACATTAATAGTTGCAGCTTCTCCAATACAGTCAGTCCAGCACCTGTGAGATGGTTTGATGCCATTCAACATTCATACAAAACACTTCAACACTACACTACTATGAAAAATGTACAAACGACAGAAGGACACTTCATACGGTCAATATCTTTTGAGTCCAAAGAACATGATTGATAAAACTGCATTATTGCTCAGCTGTAGAAATGAATGATCGGCTTGCACAAGAAACCTTTCCTCATGTTTTCAGTTAGTGTTCTGCTGAATTTCACTGTACCTATTGTTTACTATTGTTAGTGTGACACTAGCCAGCCTAATGTCAGCCTCTGTGGCGTCCAGTGCCATGTGATGTCAAGCTTTCCTGTGTCCGAGCCGGGCCATGTGATGGGCTGAGATCCAACTCTACGACACAATATAAAGCCCTGCCTCAGCAAGTCAGTACAAAGCCCACAAAGTTATTGGCTGCTGGCTTAGGCAGAGAATGACTCAGCAGTTCTTCACACACACTAACTACATGGGCAGAGTGTGGTAACTGCACTGATACAGTTCTGTTCTCTTCTCTCTCTGAGCTCGTATTTATGTAGGAACCTGCCCCTCTGCAGAGCTGGTTGTATTTTAGAACAACTGAACTATGAAAGGTATCTTCCCATACCTGTGTTGTTTAATTAAATAAGAGTCAATAATATCAAGAGCCAAATGTTCTCAAAACTGTTGAGAGAACTCATGTTCATCCTTTCCTCTGTGTGCTCCGATCAAACAAAGTGAGTAAAAGTGGAACCAAAGAAAGCTGATGAGGATAACTATTTGTTTTGACTTTGAAGGTTGTTGAAAATCAAAGTTTTATGAATTGAGTTCTCGGTTACTTGTTGCAAACATTCTCAGCAGATGTGAGAGGATTCACGTGTCAGCAGGTAAATCAGCACCAAATGTTCTGGCTGACAAAAACAGGTTTCCTCTTCTGAATGGGTCACCATTATGACTGATGGTGACCCTCAAAACACTGGATTTTCTTTACTTAAGATTCCAAAGCAAAAGTTTTCAAACCATGTGAAAGGCTTTTTCATAATCCTAACCTTTTGATTTAGGATTTACCTCAGGGGTCTTCCCTGTGTTCTCATGTGACTTGTCTGTGTTTTTCATAATCCCCAGTCTGATTATGTTCTGGGACATGAAAGAGATAGCTTTCAGTGTGTGGGTGCTTTGTTATTCACTCTATTCAGGTAACATGTTTATATTTTATCTTTCACACGGAAGCCCGTTCTTACACCCTGTGAAATGTCAGTAATGCAGCATTCAAATCAGGATGTTTTATATCCAAATTAGCCTAGTTATAACTAATATAATAAAACATGTGGCACCAACATGATTAATTAATTGGTACAAAATATCCATTTAAATTCCAGTTATAAAAAGCTCTCCACACCAAGAACGATAACTATTCTAGACATACAGGTCAATAGTGCTGATGGAGTCTCCGAAGTTTATTTGGTTCTTAATTATGTCCTCTGTTTATTTAAATTAAATTTTGGCTTTAAATGATGCCAACTCCATTTACAACCAGTTTACAGAGTAACGGGTCATCATTATATATTACTATTAAGCTGCCAACACACCTGGAGTGTGCTTTGTGTGCTTGGGCCCTGGTTAAACAACGTTATCATCAGTGCAGATGCTCACTTTGTCATCACTATATTATTGTTCTTTGTGCGGACCGCCCGTAACTCTTACCTAGCTAACTGAACCAAATGACAAAGCTAATGATAGCTAGCTGATATCTAAGGTCAAAACACAATATATCGCTAACATTACAAAATGTTGTGCTAACAATGTCAATCACCAAATAATGCCAGTTAGGTTAGCATAATTCAGATTTTCCACTTATTGCATGAATGCTTTTAACTCTGAAACACACATTCCTACGTGTCTCTATATATAAATAAAAGTCATATCTACATGTGCAGTAGATTGATGGGTATGTTTGATTTACCGCTTGGCCCATAAAACGGTTTGAAAGCGATGCTGCATTGACTTTACAGAGTTGCTTTTGATTGGACGGTGCTACAGATTCATAGCAGCTGCTTTATTTTTAGCGTTTTGTAAGCTAAGACCTAAGCTAAGCTAACATGTGGCCTGTGAGGTACAGGACGTCTAAAGCTGCTGGTTTTGTAGCAAGTCAAAGCAGTGTTGATTTCGCTGTCCTTGGACTTCTTCCTCACAGGCATCCCTAACTCGTGCTTCCTTTTTGATTTTTACTCTTGAAGGAAAAACACAAGCTTACAATAAAAGCCATGTCACCACCCCTCGCTCCTATTGGTCAGTTCTTTGTAAGCTTGTCATAAGATTGGTTTTGTGGGGTGTGTAGATGCTTAGCATTCTCTAGAAAGCCCATTAAAATGTTCTGGGGCAGGGGGTGGGGGGGTGTATAATGTTTCCAGATGCTGCAGCTCCAAAACATTCCTAGGGTCATCTGAGGGAGTGTTCATGTGAGACAGTGGTGTAAAAAAACAGACGGAGAAGGAGTGAGAACAAATTTTTTTATGTAAACTTTTATACAACACAAACATACACCCCAGTGAAGAACTGGGTTACATTATTCCTGTTTTTAAAAGTTTCAAGATGTTCCGTCATAGTTTCTAGATAGATGTTTTTCCATTTGACCCCTCTATTCTAAATCAGTGCCCTCCACTCTCGGGTACAGTCTGTGTTGCATTTCATGTGTTGGTCTCTGCTGCTTTTGCAAACGGAATTTCCTCCAGGACACTAAAAGAAATATTCTGTGATCCCCAGGCATGGTCGGCTATGGCATGGCCAAAGCTGCCGTCCACCAGCTGTGTAAGAGTCTTGCAGGAAAGAACAGCGGCATGCCATCAGGAGCTACTGCTGTGGCTATACTACCGTGAGTACTGCTGTGAAATGTTGTGTACACATTTTAGTCCGGCAGCGAGGATTTTTCAACCATCGGTATGGTGTGATGGTGTGGGGAGATGTAGAGTGATCACAGGTAGGGACTGAATCTCTGAGTGTCGCATACGCTCTGCCTGTAGGTCAGAGAGGTGGCTCTGAAGTTTGGTTTCTTTTGTGAAGGAAAGCACCTGCAGCGGATACAATCGACTGCACACAAAAAAATATCAGATTTGAATCAAAAGATTCATGGTAACCTGTAGCTTTATTTACTTGGTTGTCCATGATCTGAATATTTGATGCTCAAAAGAGGCTCTAACTTAAACTTTAAGAAACTATATAGTGAAAAAAAGCAGGTTTAGTTTGTAGCAACCAATACTTATATACTATGTACTCTAACCGGCCGTTTAGAAGAATAATCCCAAACCTTTTCTTTTTATCTACTTTGGCCCAAAAAGTTTTACTTTAAAATCCACCTACGTCTGTGGAAAATGTGAGGGAATCATTCATTTAGCTATCCATAATCAAGTAATCATTTGATGCAAAATGAATCAAACTATAATTGGTTACTTGTTTCTTCCCTTTTTTTTTTTTTTTTTTTAAAGTAATATCCGTTGTGTCTAATAGTATCTTGATAGTAAACATTGGACTGTTAGAGATAAAACAAAACATTTTAAGATGTCACTTCTGTGCATTTTTATTAAGTTTTTTTATAACAATTTCCCAACATCTTAATGATAAAACAATGGATTTCACTGAGAAAGTAACAAACTTCTGTAATGAATCAAATTGTGAGATTCAGCCTTTATTTATTGTAATTGCAGTAAAAAGATTTCAGCCTTGGTCTGACACTGGAACAAGGAACGACTGAACAGAAGAGAGAGTTTAAAGCTTCACCAGACAACCTTGTATGCTTTCAGCCAAAGCAACAAAGGGAAACCATTAGACTTCTTTTGACCTTCAATATCCTGAGATACTATAACACGATGCTAATAAAATGCACACCACACATTCGTGTTTACCAACTTTGTGTTTTCTATGAAGCTTTATGACAAAGGGACTGGAGATGTTTTCCCCTGGATGGAGCGCTCACTCACTTCTCGTTGGATGTTATTGGGTTCTTCCTTGTCTCTTACGTTTTATTAGTTATTGTTGACAACAGATTTTTATTAACAAAACAAGGCGAATATGAAGGTCTCAGTTAATGTGGCTGGGATTCTCTTTCTTGCAGCCTCGTTTTGTGCTTTAGGTTGAGAGGTGCCGTATATTCAACACAGTGAAGCTTTTAAATACAGCCACAAAGCAAGACAGCAATAAAAGGAGAGAAGATGAAAGCTATTGTGCTGTAAAATTAGCTGTGCCTCACGCTTCTTTGTGATGTTTGATGGATAAGTGCAAGGTGAAGATAAGCTGCAGGAATAACACAAAAAAAAGGGCTGCCAATTTCAGCTGGTAGATCTCTGCTTGTGCACATGATCTGTTTTAGATGAATGACGCACACTGTAGCCTTTACATTATCTCCCCCCGTCTGTTTGCATATTAAATTTAAAACCAGTGTTTTTGCACTGTCATCGTGAGAAGCTAGAAATGGCTTTTCAGGGGCGTATCTTGTTCGTGTTCTCTCTTTGGTTGTGTTTTTCACCAACGTGAGGCTGGACTGAGTCTGCCTCTCCAGCATGCTGTCACATCTGTTCAGCATTAGCTCCATGACTTGCATTTCTGTTACAGCCTGCATCCCCCAACCTCCTTTGTGTTGCTGCACCATCATATACTAACACTACAGTATACAGCATCTGTGGATGTAAAGTTTCTTCCCGCAAAGGCCATGTAACCGTCATACAACGACCTTTACAATGACAATACATCCTCAGGACATCAGCATGGCTTGTTGTGTAATTCCATGATATTTGAAGTCATGAATATGATAATAAAACAGAAACATGACGCAAATGACTTGTATACAATATACCCCCGTTTTTTTATTTCAATTTTTTTTATGGTCTGCATGTGTGGCCATGCTGCAGCTCGCCAGCTCTCTCCACCTCTCAGACCCTTCTACTTACCCTGATTGTCATCTGGCTAAATTTGACAGGGTTACCTTGGATACGCCAATGAACAGGAAGTTCATGCCTGACGCAGACTTCAGTTCCTGGACACCGCTGGAGTACATCGCAGAGTGAGTGCTGATGGGAATAATGATTCATCGTGGTTCACTTTCTCATTTACAGAGCTCTGTAAGATGATTATTTTAGAATGGGAGGCTGGTGTCTGTTTTCATCAATATCAATGTACCAGATCAATGATAAGGGTTTGTTCTTAAATCTGATTAAATCATAAATGTATTTTCAAACTCAGTTTAGTTTTTGCCCTCAAACTAGATTAAATTTAATTCTCTTGCACCAAAACTCCAATTTAAGTCTTTGACTCAATTTTCTTAACTTAATTTTTAATATGGCTGCCCTTTTGAAGATAGATTGAGCAAAATAATCCTTGTTTAGGGACAGACTCAACCCAATTTTGTTTTATAATGCTGCAAAATTTCTCTTATGATGCTCGCTCAGCAAGGAAAATGTGATGAAGTAGTGCAGGAAGAATGGGGGTGACGGTTAGCTCACCTGGTTGGGTGGGCTCAGTCCTCTCTGCAGTAGCCCATGGTTCAAATCGAACCACTGTTCAGCTGCTACTATCCAATAAAGGTTCAAACCCCCAAAAAATATCTTAGCTGAACGTTAACAGTAGCTCCTTTTTTATACTCACTAGGTCCCGGCAGTTTTTCATTTTCATATCTGTGCATTAGGGTGTGTGCAATAAAGGCTTTCCACGGAAAAACATATGACCTTCTAATGAAATTACATGATCTTATAATACGATTTACCTTTTTAGTTATAACCTCTCACTCTTAACCTGTCACATTTAGCTCTAAAACTGATCTCGTGTTCAGTTGAGGTTAGGTGAATGGAAATGCCATAAATCACCAGTAGTTTCTGTTCCGTTCGTAGGCTTATTGACTTAAATGTCTCAGTACAAACATACAATATTTTCAAACGATATTGTTCCAGCATTTTTTTAGGCAAGTATGCAACATACTGAATTCTCTCATCTGTGCCCAGAAACATTGAACTAAGATCAAGTGAGTCTAAAGACATAATAGTATGTGTATTTAATTCTCTGCGCAAGCAAAGCACAAACACAGGTATTGTTCATGTCTCTGATCACAGCTGGCCACCGACTGACACTGAAATATGTGTTTGTGTGATTTTCATGCTTTCCTGTTTCTTCTTGTTTTGGTCCAAAGAGCTCTTTGATTTTAAGAGTGTCACATGACATTTCCTTTTTTTTTTTTAATGCTTATGATCACAGAAACATTTTTATCTATCAAACAATATTTAACTTGAAACACCTGACATGATATTAAGCCAGCTGTGCTCAAGAATATGAGAATACTGACAAACTGCAAATGAGCAACAGAATACAGAGTATATAATAGTGCCAATAGTCTGTGGGGTTTTAATAGACCCAGGTTCTTGATGTTTGGTCATATATGCATGTCAAATTTATTATTGAAACGAGCGAATAGATTTGAAGTGTGACATTTCAGACAGCAAAATAAATCTCCACTGGTCTGGGAGCGCTGTATGATTGATGGCACAGGTGTGTGTGCCAATGTGTTTTTGTTTTTCGTGCTCACACATCACTGTAGCTCATCCATTTTTCTGCCTTTGTTGTGTATTATTGATGACATTTATCCTCTTCTGTAACCCGCATGCATGCGAGCAACACTATTACCTTTTTTACTTTGTACTGTCAAATTTAATACACAATGCATAACAAATGATTGATATTTTTCATGTATTGTCTGTTTTTTTATTAATCAGTAATTTCTTAGAGTGCGATGGAAACGGTGTGTTTCGACAGTACTCAGTTTGTGTTTATCCTCAGGAGACTAGTGTAGGCCAGGAGAGATTAGATGGGATTTGATCCAATTTGATAATCCCAGAGGAAACAAATGAGGGTCTGAGGACAGAAATAGAAATAATCTGGGTGGTGGAATTGATGGGAGGAGTCACTTGGTGCTCTATTGGATAATTTAAACACAAACTGCTATTTTTACATAAATGCAATCCTTAATAAATCCCGGAGAAGTAATCCAGCACATATGCTGCAGATGAATGCATGTGTGCATTATATTGATTAGATTTTACACACCAGCAAAACCACTAGGCCAACAAGTGTACCCCCACACGAAATCTGTTCTGAATATATGATGTACAGTGATAGAAGTAGTATTAGATGAAACTACACGTGTGCTGCTAATAGATAAATGTAGAAGTTCACTGTGATTGTCTTAAATGGAAATAAAAGTTCCCCCATGGGATATAAGGAGTAACACTACAAGGTTAAGTAGACGTGTTTAAAACTTGTGTTTCTTTTTTTTCTTCCAGAGTGTTCTTTGGCTGGGCCACAGGGGTGGACCGGCCGGCTTCTGGAAGCCTGATGCAGCTAATGACCTCCGGAGGCGAAACCCAGGCTGTGGCCGCGCAGTAGAGGGATGAGGAGATGGAGGAGCACAGAGCTATAGTCTGGTAGGGAGGAGGAAGAGGAGGAGAAGAGGAGGAGGATATGGGTAAGGAGCGTTAGGATAGGAGAGATAGGAGGAGTGATGAAGAAAGTGTGGAGGTGAAGAAGAGAAATGGTGACAGAGAAACTGAATGAAATGAGGAGCTTGAGAGGAGAAAGCTAGATGGGTTTGTTTTGGAGGGTGGAAGAGGAGGAGGAGGAGGAGGAGGAGACAGGGAGGAGGGCTTTAATTGCAAATGCAGCCTCACAGCGCCATCTAGCTGTAGATCCCTACAATTAACTAAGTGTAACAGACGGTGTTAAACCTCCACTAATGATAAACGATGATATGATGATAATAGGACTCAATGGTCCATTTTCCACTCTTGAGGACTTTTCAGATTTTTTGAAAAGATAGGCGACGTGTTTTAAATGTGTATGTAGCCAATTTTTGGTCAGGACTATGTGGAAGCTGTCACTCATTAAGATCCATATATAATTTGTTATATCCAAACATCTTCATAATAATAAGAATATTTCTGAATCAGCTTTTTTCATCATGTTTTTCAGTGACTTCATATCTCTGAAATCTCTGTGAAATTCAGCACATGACAGTGTGACATGTGAGACCTTTGAAACCTTTTTACTTTGTACCTTCACTAAGTCCCTAAAGGTCCTCTCTGCCACTGCAAGACCTCAAATTCAAAGAAAGCCGCTGTCTTCTTTCTAAACGGACAGTTTAAAGTGGAGTGGCCTTATTTATGTTTGTAGCTGTCAAGTCAAAGTGTCCTTGGTGTCTGCAGTGTGAAAAAGGTACTCTGTCACGTGTTGTAACTGTCAAATTCACAATAAAGGAGTCAAACTTAAGAATCGATCTGAGGTTTGGAGTTCATTCTTGATTTTAGAAACAGCAGGAGACTTAAAGAACGTCACCTCAAGGTCCATATAGAAGTTCTTCTGGAGCTTTCACTTATTACATATGTTATAAGTCACTACCTGTCTTTAGTGTCTGAATACGAAGTATACCTTTCTCACAACAATGCTACAACACAAAGAGCCACACTTCACAATTGTGAAATTGTAACTCTGAGCATTGAAAGGAGACAGAATTAATTCTTGACCTCGGAAACAGCATTTGACCAAAAAAAAAAAAAAAAAAAAAACTCACTTCAAGCTCCATTTAGTAAGTATGTTTGGAACTGATGAAGATAATTGAAAGCTCCAGAACTGCTACTACTTGGATTTGTTTAATTATTCTACAGTTTTAAAACTAATTGTGGATATATAATTAAAAAGTTGCCACATTACTGTATCTCACAATCTACATAACACTCACATGTTTTGGGGGAGTTGGAAAGATTCTAGTCAGGATCTAATGTGCAACTAAACTAATATCTAATGCTGGTAATATTCTAGATTTTAACAGACAAACACCAACAATGTGTTGATCAGTTTCTCAGCCCATTTCTTCCTACTGAAAAGGTAAATGACTTGTGAATATGTGCTTATATTTCTGAAGTTATTTCCTAAAACTGCTTCAGACTGTAGTTTATATCAAGTGTCACTCAAACAGGAGTAAACAGTGCTTTTGTTGTGGACTATTTTTCTGCAGCAGATTAATACACATTTGATGGGCTCATGAGTATTTCCAGCAGGAGGAGGATGGTGCATCGACTCCAAATAAACTACAGTGATCATATATAAGTGGAACAGTGTGGCGCCTTCATGTGTTTGTAATAGTTTGGCTACACAGACTATGGACTATGGACGGATCCATTCATTGCTGGTGTTTTAATGTCCCAAAAAAACCCCAACTCTTTCAGTATATAAATAACCACTAGATGGTGCTCTCTAATAGGAGTCCCACTGCTGCACTTGCAGTCTGTCCTTTTCAGTGGAAGTCCTATTAATCTGAATGTGCACTGCCATGCATACACTGCATAAAAATAACTTACAGAAGGGTCCTTTTAGCATTCACTCTCCTGCACTGAACTGATTGCTGAGCATCCAGGCCTTTCACCTTGGCAAATGCAAATCTCTACAGCGACGATATCTGGGAAGACATCAATTTAAAAGTTGGATTATGACAAATAGATTATTTTACAGCCCCATTCCTCTCTGCACAAAATGTTGTTGTTGTTCAACCAACCCATATATTCACCTTCAGCGTGGACCAGAATGCACATAAATAGACTACGGGGCAGCTACTGGGCCTTGGTCTTAAACTCCACTATTTCTCTCGGCTGGCCACAGTTCCTGGGGACTATATGGCTGTTGACAAGCACACTGCAATAAATCACCATGCTGAGGATTAATAGGAAAGAGCAAAGCGCCCCAGCTCACTGTAGCTGATATGTATTTATTCTAGGTGGCGTAGCAATTCATCTCACTGTGTGTATGCCCTGTGTGTGTTTGCGTGTGTGTGTGTGAGGGCCCGAGGCAAATTCAACACGTCTATGCATACATTACCTCCCACGATGCCAGCACTATAGAGTGATTGCCCGTGGGGATCGAGTCAATGTTTATCACAGAAAGCGTTTCAGCTGATCAAAGATTACCACTGAGACAGAGCATGTTGTTCCTGTTTCAGCTGGGGCAGATAAGTTGTCACCCGGCGTCACAGACGCTATTGTTTTGTGCATCGTGAATCCATGAGAAGCAAATTATTTGTATGTCACAGGTGCAGCGGCGGCTAAAGAGAATTTATCTGTGGTACTCCTCCTTCTACAAGCTGCAGCTTTCTCACATCTCGTCTCCGAGAGTCTGATGATGAGTGTGTAAACACGTGATGCCTGATTTGAGAACGTCTGTCTCGTTCACACTGGTGAACAGAGTCACACGAGGTCAACAGAAACATTTAGTGTAATGGGACAATGCAGCTAGGTATGGGCCCTATAGATCATGATATGATAAATATTCTGGGAACTAGAGAAGCCTGGGTGCTGATAGTGAACCACAACTTCTCTGGTGACCTTTGTTGCACACCATCATTCCACTCATTTCCTGTAAAATCTCTACTAAAAACACTCATAAAAGGCATAAAACACCTGAACATACTTAATACATAATAAAAAAAAAAAAAACTTTATCACACTGATCCAACAATCTTGTTACCATGAAGCCGTTCTGCTCTCAGTAGACTGATTTTAATGGCTGATATTGGCTTATCACACACATATTGATATCGGCCTAATTGTTGTCATATACACAGATATGATTTTTTTTTTTTTTACAGGATATATCATGCGAGAAAAAATACCTGGGATAATTTTGATCTGTTAACTATGTTCTGTTTGTGTTTTCTATCTTTTAGTCATTCATAAATATTCAATTCCAAGTGAAATGCACTGTGTCAGTGCACTGATGTTTTTGGACAATAAAGTTTATTGTTAAACTGTAAAATATCCTCCCATTACATATGTTTGATAACCGCATTTGAGGGATCATTGCAAAAAATTTGTTCATTTATATATAAACAAAGAGGGGCGATATATATCTGTCAGATTTTCTTTACCCTCGTAATATCAGCCCCAAAAATTCAGTATCTGTAGAAAGAGTGACCTGGATAGAAAGACTGTCCTAAAAAGGTATGTGTACATGTAATCTATGATATTTTTATGGACACACGCGCACAATTTGTTGCATATTCCTTCCAAACTGGCTTCATCACAGCAATAAATTCATGCCTGATTAATAAAAGCTTTCAAATGTCTGTTGGCGTGCTTTACATCTCCAGCAACAGCCATAACTGTGTATTTAAACTAAATACATACTATACCTATGTACTCAGATCATCTTTTACCTGAACCAAGGTGATCCACTGGTCTCCTGTGTATACTTTATAGTTTATGATTTATGATTCTTTTCCAGCCGTTACTGTTTTGGAAAAGAATCCATCTGTTTAACTATCCTGGTTAAATAAAGCTTAGATCATTGATAAAAATGTAGTTTGTCATTCACTGCAATGAGTTGATCCAAAGCAGGCATATTTTGGACTATTCCTTCCATTCAGTGCTTGTTCTGTAATTTACTGTCACAATATGATGTACTGTATGTTATATTATAATAAGGAAAATTGGCTCCTAGTCTTCCCTTTTCCCCCATTTTTAATTTACCCCATCACAAATGTCTTTAATGTTTGAATTTCATTGCTCATTCAATAATTCTATCAAATAAAGGAAGACGTTTCTGTTCAGTCGCTGGAAAACAGGTGAAGTTCTCTGAATTTTAATTGCACAGTGGCTTTGTTGTTTCTTTCACTACTACCTTCCAGCAGCCCTGTAGCATTAGCAGTGGCAGTTAGTGCTTTTTGACACACAAGAAAAGTTATAATTTACTGTATCAACAGAAAATACAAACAAAATGTGCAAATTTATGGAAAGAGCAGAAAAACAGAGGTGTGCACTTGGCCACAGAGACATCTGGCCTACGGTGGCGTGATTCTAGTTCAGTATGAAATAAGGGGAAACTGGTGCTAATTGGAGGTCAAACAAGCTCATGACCTTTTGCATATCATCCTCTCCCGTCACCACTCATTGCACTCATCTATATAATTTATCTTTACACAGATTCAACAAAATCAGAATAAATATATTAAATGTTTTCCAGCTCCCAACCACTATATATGTTGATTCTATATAATTATGGATGCTTTTTTTATTTATTTTTTTTTATCTCAAACACTGCTGGCTTTCCCCCACATGCTGCATATAAAACCATATAATAGATTACATTGCACACAGAGAACCTGTGGTAGCATTAGTTTTATTGACAGTGGATTGAGGCTTTCAAGCACAGGCTGTCTCAGTGATTCATTGTGTGAAGCAGGGAGAAGAGCAGCGTCCAGTCCTGCTTACATGAAACCCCTGGAGGTGAATTTCCTGATTAAAGCCCCCCCCCCACACACAACCACCCCACCCTCCCAAACTCCCCACCCCCACCCGCTTGAAATCCTTGCATTTATGTGAGCGTGTGTGTGTGTGTGTGTGTGTGTGTGTGTGTGTGTGTGTGTGTGCACAAGCTGGCATTCATATGTCTTTGTACGAGCATATGGGCTGTGAGTGCATGTGTTCATGTGTGGAGGAGTGCATGCCTGCTTGTTTGCAGTGTGCATGTATGTATTCATGCATTTTATGTACGTATGAAACCAAATAAGTGCATGTTTTAAAAGAATGTTTTTGTGTGTGTTTTTTAACTTTTTTTAAAATTTGATTTTATGATTATGAAGTACAAAATTCTGTTAATTGTCTTGTCTATCTCATATTTAAACCACTTTGTAACTACAGTTTTAAAAATAAATTCTTATTTACGTGTGCACATGTATTATTTGTGCAGAGTATGTGTGTGTGCCTGAGCAGTAGGGTGTGTGTGTGTGTGTGTGTGTGTGTGTGTGTGTGTGTGTGTGTGTGTGTGTACCTTGTGCGTGCATCAGTTTTATGAAAGTGTGTTTCTGTGTGTTTGTGTGTTGTAGAGGTTATGTCTGAAATGGCGAGGCGCCATGTGGAAGCCATTGAGACCTGGAGCAGCAGTGAATGTGGAAGGTGAGGCCAGATGGTAGTGGTTAGCCCTTGGCTGCTCTGGGTAACCTGACCTGCAGGGGAGGACCCCTCTGCCTCCCGAGGACCAGCCGCCACATGTGTTGCGTGAGAGTAAGTCACCCAAAACCAAGGAACCGCCTCTTGGCTTCCTGGCGGCCTGTTCTCATAGCTGAGCCTGTTTTTTTAACTGAGGATCTAAAACAACAAACTAAAAACTGGATCAGACGGGAACAGTTCAGAGACAGGATCATGGTGGATCCTGAGGTCGGATGGAGGCGTCATTAAGAGTCTGTTCATGTGTTAGCACTTTATACAGTGGACCATGATATTCACATTAAGTAATATCATCTTCATGCATTAGTATAAAAGACAATTACACCTTTAGCACAATACCTTAGAGACCATTGGTGGAACCAAAGTACATATGCCATCATTACTTGAGATGATTCACTCCACTACATTTGGTTACTTTGCACTTTATGATCTCTTACACAAAGTTCAGATTGCTGGATTTAACTACCCAGGAGTGCACAAAGTAGAACATTTTTTAAAACTGCTTACAAGAAAAAAAAACAGTCTAACAATAACTTTCTGTTATACTTTTCTTCTGTGTTACTTTTTTAGATTTTTAAGATGAAACATTTGGAAGGCTTAAATATACATACAACACTCACCACATTAATGCAACACAATAACAAGAATAATCCAGTAATATTTGCCCATAAAAGGACTACTATTTAAGTTTGGTTAATATTAGAAATTATTATAAAAGATATATGTACACAAACACACTGAGATACATACTCAAGGTAAGATTAATATGATAGCAATTAAAAACAAAAGAACATAGAAAAAAAGAAATATCTTTTACTGATATTAATTCTGTACTCTATCCGAGTAAGATTTTGAATGCAGGACTTTGTAGGAGTATTTGTACACAGTTGTATATAAAGATGCACATTGAAAGATGTATAAAAAATACAAAAACTGTAATTCCCTCTTACAATTTCATCTCTTCCTTCTGTCCCACTGAAAATTCAGTGAAAAAGTTTTAAATATGCAAATATTTTCCTTTCAGAAGTCTCTAACTTTACTGGGAAGTCAATATATGTGAAAACAGCCTCTAGTGTCAATCACACATCACACATGATGAGCATCATTTGAGTGAAGAGTTACCTGTGCAGAAATAAAAAGACTTCTGCAGTAACCATACTTCTAAACACTGGCACTATATGATAGAATAGTAAAACATGAACTTAAATGTTCCTGCAGTGAACAGTACACTCAGAAACTATTGGTATCAGGGGAAAAGCCTCCACTAATATGCTGTATTTGCCCTTTTAACTACCAGTCTCTTTCTGTTAAGGTGTAAAGATATTCAGGATCACACAGTTATAATAAGTGTGTTGAACATAATGAAGACTAACATTGCTTTCTCTTGTAAAAATGACTTTTTAGTTGTACCTAACTTGGTCTCTAGATGGCACTAAGTCATAAGTGAACATAAGTGAGGCAGATTGGAGCATAATTAAAAAAATTGAGTGATAGGTTTTTGATTTAATTAAATGGCCCTGAAGCCAGTAATTCACAGCACAGGGTCGACATGGATTGAGAATTTCTTTTTTTTAAATAGGCAAAATCAGGTCCGGTGTCTCTAAAGATCAAGGCAGCTTGAGATGGTACTCAACATCTGCTCAGTAAGAGGTGAGCCACTGTTTGAAAAATCCATGTCAATGAATAAATGATGGGCTGATGAAGACCTGCTCCAGATATCCTTTCAGTGTGCACAATAATGAAATCTCTGAAATTAAAAGAACTTAAAATAGAGATAAGATATATATATATATATATAATATTAAAACAATAAAAAAAAAAAACAGGAGTGTTTGAATCAGTCTCACATACACTAAGCAGAAACAAACAGTTTAGTGTTTCTGATTTGTGATCACACTGAAGTTATGTAGGGACATGGTTTCCTGGCCTGTCAGGACCGTCACTTTGATTGTAATGACAAGTTGACAGCAATCCTCAGTTGCATTTAGTTTCTGTCACACCTCCACTATATAAATTAAATTACTGTTTTCTGTCCGAGCTGATACATAATATATACAGTAGCAATGTGCAAAGTTTTAGCATTTAGAGAAAAGTGGGATCACAACAACCAACAGCTGCTAGAATATATTGTAAATCTGTGCATGTACGAGCTGTGAAAGTTTTAGTGTATTTAACGTCACGTAGCATTCAACATGTAGCTGAAAGAGTATCAGTATCTTACCATCCGGATTTTTTTCCTCTTCTATCTCCACTCTGTAACAATAAATGTTTTACCTCACATGTACTTCAGATATGTAAAACTACGCTTAAAATAGATTCTTAAAAAGTCAAATCTAATTAAATATGTGTGTGTTTATATGTATATGTACAGTATATACATATAGCAATGTGTTTATTTTCTAAATTTTTTGATTAACACTGAATACATCACAGAATAGGAGGTGGAATTATGTGATAAACACAAGAAGTTTATAACCATCCCACCTATCTCAGTTGGTTTAGGTGGGGTGATTGTGGAGGACAGGCCATCTGATCAGAACTCCATCACTCCTATTGGTTAAATAGTCTTTACAAAGCCTGAAGGTGTGTTTCGTGGGTCATTGTCCTGTTGAAAAATAAATAACGGTCCCACTAAGATCAAACCAAATGGGATGACATGTCAATGCAGAGTGCTATGATAACCATGGCTGGTTACTTGTGCCTTGAATTTTGAATTAACCTCCAACAGCGCCAGCAGCAAAGCACCCCCACCATCACACCTCCCTTTCGGTGGGAACCACACATGCAGATACCATCAGTTCACCTTCTCTGTGTCTCACAGAGACGCAGCGGTTGAAACCAAAAACCTAAAATTTGGACTCATCAGACTAACAGAAGAGACATACAAAACAACACAAATCTCTTCTGGTTGTTGGTCTCGTCTCAGTAGTGGTTTCTGGTCTGATTCACACAGTCTCCTTTGAACAGTTGATGTTGCGTTGTGTCTGCTATTTGAACTCTGTGAAGCATTTATGTGGGTTCTAATATGAAGCGCCATTAATTGGCCATATCTGAGGCTGGTAACTGTAATAAACTTCTCTGCAGCAGAGGTAACTCTGGATCTTCCTTTCCTGGAATAGTCTTCATGAGAGCCTGTTTCATCATTGTGTGTTGATGGTTTTTGTAACTGCACTTGAAGACAAAGTTCTTGATATTTTCTGGATAGACTGACCTTCATGTCAAAGTAATGATGGACTGTTGTGTTTTCTTTATCAGTTCTTGCCTTATTTGAGTACAGTAAATGTATAACGACCATTTGCTGCCCATCAACAATACCTTTCACAACAACACAACTGTTTTTCTCAAACACATAAAGCTGGCATGAAATTCCACTAGTTAACTCCTGACAGGCACACACGTTTAACTGAAGAGCTTCCAGGTGACTACCTCATGAAGCGGAATGAGAAAATACAAATACCATTCGGAGCGATTTAGGGTTCAGTGTCCCGCTCAAGATCAAGGTCATATAAACTGTGAAGTTGCAGAAGTACACAAAACAGTTAGAAAACATGTTATAATACAAATGTACAAGGACACTATGACAGGTGGTTAGGAGACACCTGTGATCAAACCACAAAGCCTGTAAATTAATGAACAACTCACAGTCACAGTGACCCCACAATATATCAAATGCTGGTTGTACCTTGATTAATTTGATCCGGTGAATATAATACTAAAATGAAGTCAGGCAAACACAAAATAAGGCTTCTAGAAATTTTCTCTCTGTTTTATATAAATCAAATTGAATTTTTCTTTTGCTTTTGGACTCTTGGTCGGTCAAAATAAGCAACTGGAAGATGTCCCTTTGCCCTCTAGAAACCTTGGAGGTTTTTTTCTTTTTACAGCCTGAATCAGTAGTTTCTTGACTTTTATGTCAAATTCTATTAGTTCCTTATAATTTTTCATTCCTGTTATATTTAAACTGTATAAATCATTATTTAACACTAACAGAGCCTGAAACAACTATTTTATTTAGCTCTCAATTAATTAAAAACTCTCACCTTTAGCAAGTGGTGTTTTCGTTAGCGGGAGGCATGTTGGTGCAACTGTAGCTGGTCTTTTATTTACTATTATGACTATTTAAAGTTGTTGTTGTAACTATAATATTGTTTAAAAAAATCAGTTATACAGTCTCCTTCCTCACACCCTCACTCCACTGTTCATCAGGGGAGGCGGTGACGGAGGAGGAGCAGACCCGGAGTCTGCGGCCCGGGGCCTCTGGGTTTAGCAGTCAAACACTGACTCCCCTTGTCCTGTGTTTTCTTCCTCAGTTCATATTTCCAAACAAGCATTTCTTTGTCACATACTTTAGCAGCTCTGGTGTATTTTGATACGACTGTCCTGACTGCACGCTGCGCTCTGTTGTTGGTTGCTTCTAACATTGGTGATGTTGGAATGGGCATTTCTAACTAGACAAAATAAAATACGTTATGAATGCCTCTGACCAAACTGGACTTATGGACAGCCAGCTAAATCAGAGGGGATGAAGGCAGGCTGCCATTAAAGGTAATAGCCTCGTTATCAGGCCTGCATTTAGGGGGTGAGGGGGTAAGAGAGTGAACATCAAATCCAGCTAATCACATCTGTCACTTTCGTGGGGACCAAAGTATCTACAGGTTCATGTTCCTGGTTGTTTTTGACCTTGTAACAAAGCAGGTGGAGCATTGTTTTCAGATTAGGGATTGACATATAGCAGGTAATCAGGTGACCGACAATGTTTCATGACTCCTCAATGTAGTTGAAAAGGAAATGATTTTTTTGATGTCTGCAACATCTCTCCTGAGATGCTGCCGACAAGCACACAAACGCACACGGAAAAACTGGAACGCTCCACACAGTGGAAAAGCATCCAGTTGTAGGTTTTGGAGTATTTTTATTATTTATCACTGTAAGTGAGTATTTCGGCCTCTGGGTTCTCAGCATTTTTAATAAGTTGTGTAACCTAATCATAAAATACATACATGCAACTGGAATATAAGCAGTGAAAAACAGTAGAATGTTATATGCAAAATTAGGCATATATTCAATGTGCTAGTGAATCCGCATTTATCAGGTATGTATTGACATATTGTAAATAAGAAAGTAAGATAGATACATTTTAAAAATACCTCTGGACCAAAATACATTTCCATGACTATAAATTATGTATTGATATGGTTCTTTTTAAAATGTTTACTTACAATCAGGATAACAACTAAATGCAGACAATAATTTAAAAATGTTCCTTACACATTGTTACATGTATGCATAGTGTGCATTTCTAACACTCCTACTATTATAAATGAGCAGATTGCTGCCCAGCAAGACTAATATACTACTTCTGTTATAATGCTCCTTAGTACTGGCTATTTTTAGGCTAACAGCAGTGTACACAACTACTCCTGCATACTGTATTAAAGTACTTGAGTAGGACCAGTTTATAAGATTGGGTGGCATATAGCAGTGCAGTTTGCCAATTGTAATCTCCTTGTGCCTCTGCCTAGCGTATCAGAGAGTCCATGTTGGCCAGCCAAAAACAACAGGGTGGTTAAATATGGCAGATGACTCCATGGAAGAGACAAGTTTCTTTTTTTTTTTTTTCTTTTTTCTTTTTTCTTTTAAATATTTTTGGGCATTTTAAGGATATAAAAGGTTCATTGTAAGGTAACAAAACACAACGATTCTCATTTTCATTATACACTAATGAAAACATAGTTACAAATATTCCCCTGAATCTCACACACTGGACCTTTAAATATTTCTTATTTCATGTTACCCTTATATTTCTAGTCCACTACTTCTACTCAGAGGGAAACTTTGTACTTTTTACTCGATTACATCTATCTGACACTACAGTACAGTTAGGTATTTACACAAAATCAATTTAATAAAATATAAATATGAGGCATCTTCATTTAGTGACCCAATAATATATATATATAATATATATATAGTAGTTCAAATTAGCTCCACTTTTTTAAATGTTGCTTACACATTAAAGCATCAGAAAAATGAAATAATCATATATAGTATACAATAATAAAGATTATGTATAATGGCACTGTAGTTTGATACTTATGACTAAATACAACTAAATTGAGCTTATATGTAGCTTTACTTGAGTACAAGGCAACAGACAGTTTGCATGACCATTACTACTACAAATTAAATTCACTGTAAGTATTAATTTGGTCATTGGTCCATCTGGATTAAAGCTGAAAAGTGAGAAAGGTGTTTTTATGTAATAAAAATTACATGTGAAATAATTTAAATGAGTTGGAACAACTGTTATATATACAACATATTGATATCTGTATATACAGGTCATTTTTATTTTTCTTCATATCTGCATTTAATCTTTATTGTATACTGTATATGTATCAACATGGATGAGAAGTCTTAGTGTTGAAATCGTGAAACATCTACAGTTTTCAGGGCAAACTCAATCTGCTCATGAGGACCTTGTAATACAATTGAAAGCTCCAGAAGAGTTACTAAATGGACCTTGAAATTAAATTGTTTTGTCAAAATTTAACTAGATGACTTGATGTCTTTCTGCAACTCACCAAATGCATTCATACTGTTCCTATGAGTAATCCTACTCCACCTATTACCATCACCATCACCATACTCATTACTGCCTCCACAGTCACTGCTGTTTACTTCTAATGTCAACACCCCATTACTGCTCATGCTACTTTTACTTCTAGTTTGACAAATGCTGCAGCTCATACTTTTAGATGGCATCCTTTAAAACAACATTTTTAAAAAGTATATTAGTAAAATAGTTTACTCTTAGCCTAGTTAAACAATGCAACAGCCAGTAGGCCCGTCGAAGTCGATGTGGTGGATACCGCAGGCAGCAGCCAGTCAAATCCAGGTCAGTGGTAGTGGGGGTGGAGGGGTGTGTGTGTGTGTGTGTGTGTGTGTGTGGTGGTGTGTGTGTGTGGGTGTGTGGTGTGTGTGTTTGTGTTTATGTGGGTTGGGGAGGGCTGTACACTGGATGAACGATGTGACCGAATTGAGAGTTTCCATACAAGCAACAGTATCTGACCAAGATAAGCCTCTTGGGAGCCGTTGTGGTCCTCTCTCTCAGGTGGATTAAGCAGACACACTCACTTCTCTATCTGTCTACTGTACGCACATCTGTCCAGATGTCCATCTGTCGTTCTCTGCTCTGTCTCTGTTTTTTCCCCTGTTGACTTCACAGGATGGCGCCTCATGCAGAGAAACAGGTCCAAAATATCCAAGTTTGGGTATTTTTCTGGTGCTTCTAAGCCTTAGGTCTTTGTGGAAACATAGCCTCCCCCCCGTCCTCTTACACATCTGTTTCTCATTTACATCCTGGGTCTAAGTTCAGTAAAAGAAGGGGGGTGGGGGGTGGGGGGTGTTGGAAAGTGAGGTGGTGGTGGTAGGGGGGTCAGAAACATTTTAAGTCTTCTACATGTTTCTTTTCACTATAAGTAAAGACTTGTTTTCCAATATGTGAGGTCCAACATTTTCAAAAACATAAACGCCTACTCGGAAGGATGGAAGACGTAGATGTTTCTACAAATGAGTGTGGCTTTTAAAAGGTGGCGACTAATGTGAGACCTTCGTGGACAAAGCAATTACACTGGAACCATGATATTTTTGAGTAATTATTGTATAATAAATATCAGTGTAACTCTAATTTTAAGATTTCTTCCACTTAGTTTCTGGCTGGTTTCCAAATGATCTTTTCAATAATATAGGTAATGAATTGTGTAGGCAAATGCAGCTGAGTAGCCCCACCCCCCTTTAGTTACTGTTGCTATGCCTGTCCATAATACAGTTTGCTGAGATATCTGCAGATTTTATGATTGAAATTCTGAGTGATTTTTTATTAAGCAATGCATTGATTTTTAACAGAGGTAGCAGTCTGTCATGTTAGGTCCTTGAGTTGATTGAATATGCTGTAGCCAGATGACTTTGTAATATGTTTTGTCTGACTCGTTTAAAAAGAGAAAAAGTGAAAGGGTGTCCTAAATATGCATTTGATCACTAGAGGCTCTAAAGAAATGTTTGTATCATTGAAACAAACCAAGCACGGCTGGCCACGATAAGCCAAACACAAAGCATGAAGCAGTGCAGTACTAACATGCAAACTTATAACCGTGCTTTATACAAACTATAATCACTGCATGATAAGATACCTCTGGGTTCTAGCCTGTGTAACAGTGAACAGCTTTGCTACTGTCATGTTGAATACGTCCCGAGAGTCATTGAATAAAAGGCCAGACAAAAGCGACTATTTAAGCTTGATGTCTCTCAGATATTGTTGATGCTCGGACTCTGGGGGTCAGCATTATTCTTTAAATACAATCCATTCTTTGAATAGCGAGAGATCACCATGGCAAATCAGTTAAATACTGAAATCAGAATGAAAGACGAGATAACTGTATAAAAAACTGCTGCAGATCATACTGCCGCACAAGCTTGAAACTACTATTAGGAGGGGTTGCAGCCCCCTCAGCCGCCCCTATTTTCCACGATACTGTATTTAAGCCAACATAAAAAGATAAAGTGGCTATAACATGTTGATAAGAAGATATAAATCAATTTTCAGGAAAAACAAGTGAGAATGACAATTCTATATATATCGCTGACATTCGTTTATCCCACAGTGACGTCAGAAATATCCCATGTACCATGTGACCATTCACAATAAAAAGGGGAGATATGTGACATTCTGTCAAAATGTCATCTCCTGATATGTGACCCAGAAGTTTGACTAAAACAAAATCCATGCTGTATGACCTCACTCTGATGCAAGCCTTTGCTCAATGGACTCCGGCCCTGCAAAGTAAGACATTATTGCTTTTGACTGCAACTATGGGGGTGACGGCAAAAAAAATTTGGGGGAAGAGATTCATAATTGTTGAACGTTTTGGTGAATAAGAGCCCCACATAGAAATTATTCAAGACATTTATTATGGGGAACTTGCAGGTTCAGGTTGAGCTGACATGGCGGTCGCTGTTTGGCCACACTCATGATTTTTACTGCCTTTGTTCGGTATAATAGGACCACCAAGTCAGGTTCAGGTTGGTCTGGAAACAGCAGCATACATTTGGTGTGGGAGTGATCCAACTATAGAGAAACTTGGAGATATCCCCATCATGATCAAGGCAGACAAGATCTGGCTAGTGAAACCGCCTTTTAAGATACTCATAACTTTTTATAGATGTTGTAAAAAGTGACTCAAAAATATCTCTGCTTCAGCTTTAAACATTTCAGTTCAAGATGCAGTATTTATAGCTGACGTATTGTAATAGCTTTAATGATATATCACAACTCAAGATGAAGTTACAAACTTATTCAATTATAGATGTCTAGAAGGACGTTTCAGTCTATAAAGTAAATATAATATACAAGTAAAATGAGATCTATAGATTATACGGATTTTGGTAATAGTTTAAAAGACAAGACTGCTGATTTTCAAAAGTCCCATGGAAAGACAAAACCACAGCCAGGACACTTAGCTTTAAGGCCATTGGTTCTTACGGAAGACTTCAACAATGAGCTGCAATATAGAGACACACAGACTTTAAGACATTTGTCATCTCACTATATTTCTCTGGTGCTGTTGCATTCAAAGGCTCGTTAACACACTTTATTTTTTATATTTTTTATATAGTTTTTTTATATATTTGGTTTTATAAAAAGGATGGTGTACAACAAAAATCTAAATATGATAAAATATATCTGACACATTAGTGTAGAGTCTACTCTATGTGTTACATGAAGGTACACCTTCTAACAACCCTTTTTATAACATCTTTTGGATTACTATCTTAAAAACAACAATCAGTTAAATATCTGCATACTGAGAACTTTTGCATGCGACCTAGTGAATACTTGGCACATTCCTGCACTGTTTACATTTTAAAAACATATTGTAAGCATATTTATATTTCAAATTTTTATGTTCCTTATTATATATATAATATTTTTTTTTTACTACATGTTGTGTTATGCACCAAAACACCAAGGCAAATTCTTGTATGTGAAACCTGTTTCTGATTTCTGTTAAAAAAATAAAAATCAAAAATCAAAAAGATGAACCACTGGAAAATTTTTTTGAACATAAAAAAACAACAACAATGTAGTACTATAACTTTTGAGACCTAACACACGTTAGATTGTGTGTATCTTCAGTAATTCCTCAGGCAACTTGTTAACAAATCAGTTGTTTCACACTCTGTGCCCTATTTGACACACAAAGACATTTTTCCTCTTCTGTCCTAATTGAGGAATTTCTTTGATTGTGACATAAAGGAGCGCCTGTCCTATTATCATGTTAATTATGCAACAGAATACCCAACTAATAAAATTTTGGAATATATAAGTGCGTCTTGGTCTGGAGTATGAGATATGCCAATAATATAGTAAATTTGGTGAATTATTGAATAGGCATGACTGAAGAATTCTTATTAGTTTGCATGTTTATCTCTAAAAATCCATCAATTTTTCAGAGGCTTCTTTGTGCCCAATCCAATAGGTAAATTTAATCAAACACTGAAACAATATATTCAAGTGTTTATGTGCTGCTGCATGCATGTATCTGTGCATGTGTGTGTGTGTAGTACAGTATATTTAGTTTTGTCTGGTCTTCGTTTACAGATACAGTCCTCCAAACTTTGGGAGTGAGCTTCCTTTTTGTTGACTTGGCACAGATCGCACTGTAATAAACTCATGACTGACTAAATCAATATAGTTTCTCAACTCTAACGGACGATTATTGCTAAGTGCTTATTTTAATTACTCTCTTGCCTCATCATCAGCTGTTGCAGGAATAATGCAAAACACTAAAAGCAGATAGTAGCAGCCATAAATGTAATTGGGTGAAATAAATATGTGATATATTACAGTACGCCAGTAGAAAAAATGCCAAATGTATATTTTTTTTTTTCTTCTTCTTCATCTTCTACTTCTTCTTCTCCATTCCCCTGCCTCATTTGCAATGTTGTTGTTATCAGGGCAGCCAGCAAAAGGGTGGAGCAACCATAATTTCAGTGCGGGATTAGGCAGAATAACGAGGTCACCAGTTACAGTTGCCATGGCAACGACACATCCAAGAACACAGGATGCCATTGCTTAAAAAAAAAAAAAAAAAATAGAGAAACACGGCCCAGATTTTTCGTCTCCCTCTCTCGTCTCTCTCTCTGCCTTTTTTTTCATACCCCTCCCTCTCCATCTTCCTCTCTCTCTCCATCCTCTCCTTCTCCCTGTCTCTGCTTTTTTTTTTTTAGACGGTAAGGAGCAGAGCAGTTCACTCTCCTCCCTCTGTTTTCCAGAGCCTTTGTTTCTGAACATATTCAGAATAATAAATTCACTGTTGAGTACATTTGCATTTTTCTGGTATTCATATTTGGTGGGAGGTCTGTTCCTCTCATTTTAACGTGGCTCTATCCATTCTATAAAGCTCATTAGAGAACAAGCAATAGTGACAAAAATCTACTCACCCACTCACTGTTTGATGACTGGCCTTTTATCATTGGATAGTAATCCACCAATCGTTTTGCCATGGCATTCACCTCATGTTTGGTGGGGTATCTGCAGTCCTCTGTGGCTCTTGCGATAGAAATCATATTAGTCATAGTGTTTCTTAAAGTATATATTTTTTTGGCCTTTTATGCCTTTAATGATAGGACAGCTGAAGATAGACAGGAAGCAGGGGGCAGAGAGAGGGGGAATGACACGCAGCAAATGGCCGTCCGATGCGGGATTCGAACCGGGGCCGGCTGCAGCGAGGACTATAGCCTCTTACACACGAGGCGGCCGCTTAACCCACTACGCCACCGACCGCCCCAGATCACACTGAAGTTATGTAGGGACATGGTTTCCTGGCCTGTCAGGACCGTCACTTTGATTGTAATGACAAGTTGACAGCAATCCCTCAGTTTGCATTTAGTTTCTGTCACACCTCCACTATATAAATTAAATTACTGTTTTCTGTCCGAGCTGATACATAATATATACAGTAGCATATGTGCAAAGTTTTAGCATTTAGGAAAAGTGGGATCACAACAACCAACAGCTGCTAGAATATATTGTAAATCTGTGCATGTACGAGCTGTGAAAGTTTTAGTGTATTTTACCGT
>NC_040017.1:4187723-4191460 GCF_000972845.2 Larimichthys crocea
AACAAAGCTCTACTTTGCCACATCCAAAATGGCGGCCGCCACCGGAAGTAAACAAAACCGCGTTAATTGCGTTAATTTTTTTTAACGCGTTAATTCTTTAAAATTAATCGACAAAATTAACGCGTTAATTTTGACAGCACTAATATGTACAGTATATACATATAGCAATGTGTTCATTTTCTAAATTTTTAGATTAACACTGAATACATCACAGAATAGGATGTGGAATTATGTGATAAACACAAGAAGTTTATAACTCATCCCTACCTATCTCAGTTGGGTTTAGGTGGGGTGATTGTGGAGGACAGGCCATCTGATACAGAACTCCATCACTCCTTATTGGTTAAATAGTCTTTACAAAGCCTGAAGGTGTGTTCTGGGTCATTGTCCTGTTGAAAAATAAATAACGGTCCCACTAAGATCAAACCAGATGGGATGACATGTCAATGCAGAGTGCTATGATAACCATGCTGGTTACTTGTGCCTTGAATTTTGAATTAACCTCCAACAGCGCCAGCAGCAAAGCACCCCCACCATCACACCTCCCTTTCGGTGGGAACCACACATGCAGATACCATCAGTTCACCTTCTCTGTGTCTCACAGAGACGCAGCGGTTGAAACCAAAAACCTAAAATTTGGACTCATCAGACTAACAGAAAGAGACATACAGAGCACACATAATCTCTTCTGGTTGTTGGTCTCTCTCAGTAGTGGTTTCTGGTCTGATTCACACAGTCTCCTTTGAACAGTTGATGTTGCGTTGTGTCTGCTATTTGAACTCTGTGAAGCATTTATGTGGGTTCTAATATGAAGCGCCATTAATTGGCCATATCTGAGGCTGGTAACTGTAATAAACTTCTCTGCAGCAGAGGTAACTCTGGATCTTCCTTTCCTGGAATAGTCTTCATGAGAGCCTGTTTCATCATTGTGTTTGATGGTTTTTGTAACTGCACTTGAAGACAAAGTTCTTGATATTTTCTGGATAGACTGACCTTCATGTCAAAGTAATGATGGACTGTTGTGTTTCTTTATCAGTTCTTGCCTTATTTGAGTACAGTAATGTATAACGACCATTTGCTGCCCATCAACAATACCTTTCAACAACACAACTGTTTTTCTCAAACACATAAAGCTGGCATGAAATTCCACTAGTTAACTCCTGACAGGCACACCTGTTAACTGAAGAGCATTCCAGGTGACTACCTCATGAAGCTGAATGAGAAAATACAAATACCATTCGGAGCGATTTAGGGTTCAGTGTCCGCTCAAGATCAAGGTCATATAAACTGTGAAGTTGCAGAAGTACACAAAACAGTTAGAAAAACATGTTAATACAAATGTACAAGGACACTATGACAGGTGGTTAGGAGACACCTGTGATCAAACCACAAAGCCTGTAAATTAATGAACAACTCACAGTCACAGTGACCCCACAATATATCAAATGCTGGTTGTACCTTGATTATATTTGATCCGGTGAATATAATACTAAAATGAAGTCAGGCAAACACAAACTAAGGCTTCTAGAATATTTTTCTCTGTTTTATATAAATTCAAATTGAATTTTTTCTTTTGCTTTTGGACTCTTGGTCGGTCAAAATAAGCAACTGGAAGATGTCCCTTTGCCCTCTAGAAACTTGGAGGTTTTTCTTTTTACAGCCTGAATCAGTAGTTCTTGACTTTTATGTCAAATTCTATTAGTTCCTTATAATTCTTCATTCTCTGTTATATTTAAACTGTATAAATCATTATTTAACACTAACAGAGCCTGAAACAACTATTTTATTTAGCTCTCAATTAATTAAAAACTCTCACCTTTAGCAAGTGGTGTTTTCGTTAGCGGGAGGCATGTTGGTGCAACTGTAGCTGGTCTTTTATTGACTATTATGACTATTTATAAAGTTGTTGTTGTAACTATATATATTTGTTTAGAAAAATCAGTTATACAGTCTCCTTCCTCACCCTCACTCCACTGTGTCATCAGGGGAGGCGGTGACGGAGGAGGAGCAGACCCGGAGTCTGCGGCCCGGGGCCTCTGGGTTTAGCAGTCAACACTGACTCCCCTTGTCTGTGTTTTCTTCCTCAGTTCATATTTCCAAACAAGCATTTCTTTGTCACATACTTTAGCAGCTCTGGTGTATTTTGATACGACTGTCCTGATCCTGCACGCTCTGTTGTTGGTTGCTTCTAACATTGGTGATGTTGGAATGGGCATTTCTAACTAGCAAAATAAAAATACGTTATGAATGCCTCTGACCAAACTGGACTTATGGACAGCCAGCTATATCAGAGGGGATGAAGGCAGGCTGCCATTAAAGGTAATAGCCTCGTTATCAGGCCTGCATTTAGGGGGTGAGGGGGTAGAGAGTGAACATCACATCCAGCTAATCACATCTGTCACTTCGGGGACCAGAAGTATCTAACAGGTTCATGTTCCTGGTTGTTTTGACCTTGTAACAAAGCAGGTGGAGCATTTGTTTTCAGATTAGGGATTGACATATAGCAGGTAATCAGGTGACAGACAATGTTTCATGACATCCTCAATGTATGTTGAAAAGGAAAATGATTTTTTTGATGTCTGCAACATCTCTCCTGAGATGCTGCCGACAAGCACACAAACGCACACTGAATAAACTGAACGCTCCACACAGTGGAAAAGCATCCAGTTGTAGGTTTTTGGAGTATTTTTTATTATTTATCCACTGTAAGTGAGTATTTCGGCCTCTGGGTTCTCAGCATGTTTAATAAGTTGTTTAACGTAATCATAAAATACATACATGCAACTGGAATATAAGCAGTGAAAATACAGTAGAATGGTTATATGCAAAAGTATGCATATATTCAATGTGCTAGTGAATCCGCATTTATCAGGTATGTATTTACATATTGTAAATAAGAAAGTAAGATAGATACATTTTAAAAATAACCTCTGGACCAAAAATACATTTCCATGACTATAAATTATGTATTGATATGGTTCTTTTAAAATGTTTACTTTACAATCAGGATAACAACTAAATGCAGACAATAATTTAAAAAATGTTACCTTTACCATTGTTACATGTATGCTATAGTGTGCATTTCTAACACTCCTACTATTATAAATGAGCAGAATTGCTGCCAGCAAGACTAAATATACTACTTCTGTTATAATGCTCCTTAGTACTGCTATTTTTTAGGCTAACAGCAGTGTACTACAACTACTCCTGCTATACTGTATTAAAGTACTTGAGGTAGGACCAGTTTATAAGATTTGGTGGCATATAGCAGTGCAGTTGCCAATTGTAATCTCCTTGTGCCTCTGCCTAGCGTATCAGAGAGTCCATGTTGGCCAGCCAAAAACAAACATGGTGGTTAAATATGGCAGATGACTCCATGGAAGAGAACAAGTTTCTTTTCTTTTTTTTCTTTTTTCTTTTTAAATATTTTTTGGGCTATTTAAGGATATAAAAGGTTCATTGTAAGGTAACAAAAACACAACGATTCTCATTTTCATTATACACTAATGAAAACATAGTTACAAATATTCCCCTGAATCTCACACACTGGACCTTTAAATATTTCTATTTCATGTTACCTTATATTTCTAGTCCACTACTTCTACTCAGAGGGAAACTTTGTACTTTTTACTCGATTACATCTATCTGACACTCAGTATACAGTTAGGTATTTACACAAAATCAATTTAATAAAATATTAAATATGATGCATCTTCATTTAGTGACCCAATAATATA
>NC_040017.1:4191480-4195166 GCF_000972845.2 Larimichthys crocea
ATAGTAGTTCAAATTAGCTCCACTTTTTAAAATGTTGCTTACACATTAAAGCATCAGGAAAAATGAAATAATCATATAATATGTATACAATAATATAAGATTATGTATAATGGCCACTGTAGTTTTGATACTTATGACTAAATACAACTAAATTGAGCTTATATGTAGCTTTACTTGAGTACAAGGCAACAGACAGTTTGCATGACCATTACTACTACAAATTAAATTCACTGTAAGTATTAATTTGGTCATTTGTCCATCTGGATTAAAGCTGAAAAGTGAAAGAAAGGTGTTTTTATGTAATAAAAATTACATGTTGAAATAATTTAAATGATGTTGGAACAACTGTTATATATAATCAACATATTGATATCTGTATATACAGGTTCATTTTATTTTTTCTTCATATCTGCATTTAATCTTTATTGTATACTGTATATGTATCAACATGGATGAGAAGTCTTAGTGTTGAAATCGTGAAACATCTACAGTTTCAGGGCAAACTCAATCTGCTCATGAGGACCTTGTAATACAATTGAAAGCTCCAGAAGAGTTACTAAATGGACCTTGAAATTAAATTGTTTTGTCAAAATTTAACTAGGATGACTTGATGTCTTTCTGCAACTCACCAAATGCATTCATACTGTTCCTATGAGTAATCCTACTCCACCTATTACCATCACCAATACTCATTACTGCTTCCACAGTCACTGCTGTTACTTCTAATGTCAACACCCCATTACTGCTCATGCTACTTTTACTTCTAGTTTGACAAATGCTGCAGCTCATACTTTTAGTGGCATCCTTTAAAACAACATTTTTAAAAAGTATATTAGTAAAATAGTTTACTCTTAGCCTCAGTTAAAACATGCAACAGCCAGTAGGCCCGTCGAAGTCGATGTGGGTGGATACCGCAGGCAGCAGCCAGTCAAATCCAGGTCAGTGGTAGTGGGGGTGGAGGGGTGTGTGTGTGTGTGTGTGTGTGTGTGTGTGTGTGTGTGTGTGTGTGTGTGTGTGTTTGTGTTTATGTGGGTTGGGGAGGGCTGTACACTGGATGAACGATGTGACCGAATTGAGAGTTTCCATACAAGCAACAGTATCTGACCAAGATAAGCCTCTTGGGAGCCGTGTGGTCCTCTCTCTCAGGGTGGATTAAGCAGACACACTCACTTCTCTATCTGTCTACTGTACGCACATCTGTCCAGATGTCCATCTGTCAGTTTCTCTGTCTCTGTTTTTTCCCCTGTTGACTTCACAGGATGGCGCCTCATGCAGAGAAACAGGTCCAAAATATCCAAGTTTGGGTATTTTCTGGTGCTTCTAAGCCTTAGGTCTTTGTGGAAACATAGCCTCCCCCCCGTCCTCTTACACATCTGTTTCTCATTTACATCCTGGGTCTAAGTTCAGTAAAAGAAGGGGGGTGGGGGGTGGGGGGGTGTTGGAAAGTGAGGTGGTGGTGGTAGGGGGGTCAGAAACATTTTAAGTCTTCTACATGTTTCTTTTTCACTATAAGTAAAGACTTTGTTTTCCAATATGTGAGGTCCAACATTTTCAAAAACATAAACGCCTACTCGGAAGGATGGAAGACGTAGATTTTCTACAAATGAGTGTGGCTTTTAAAAGGTGGTGACTAATGTGAGACCTTCGTGGACAAAGCAATTACACTGGAACCATGATATTTTTGAGTAATTATTGTATAATAAATATCAGTGTAACTCTAATTTAAAATTTCTCCACTTAAGTTCTGGCTGGTTTCCAAATGATCTTTTCAATAATATAGGTAATGAATTGTGTAGGCAAAATGCAGCTGACTAGCCCCACCCCCCTTTAGTTACTGTTGCTATGTCTGTCCATAATACAGTTTGCTGAGATATCTGCAGATTTATTGATTGAAATTCTGAGTGATTTTTATTAAGCAATGCCTATTTGATTTTAAACAGAGGTAGCAGTCTGTCATGTTAGGTCCTTGAGTTGATTGAATATGCTGTAGCCAGATGACTTTGTAATATGTTTGTCTGACTCGTTTAAAAAGAGAAAAAGTGAAAAGGTGTCCTAAATATGCATTTGATCACTAGAGGCTCTAAAGAAATGTTTGTATCATTGAAACAACCAAGCACGGCTGGCCACGATAAGCCAAACACAAAGCATGAAGCAGTGCAGTACTAACATGCAAACTTTATAACCATGCTTTATACAAAACTATAATCACTGCATGATAAGATACCTCTGGGGTTCTAGCCTGTGTAACAGTGAACAGCTTTGCTACTGTCATGTTGAATACGTCCCGAGAGTCATTGAATAAAAGGCCAGACAAAAGCGACTATTTAAGCTTGATGTCTCTCAGATATTGTTGATGCTTCTGAACTCTGAGGTCAGCATTATTCTTTAAATACAATCCATTCTTTGAATAGCGAGAGATCGCCATGGCAAATCATTTCAAATATCTGAAATCAGAATGAAAGACGAGATAACTGTATAAAAAACTGCTGCAGATCATACTGCCGCTACAGCTTGAAACTACTATTAGGAGGGGTTGCAGCCCCCTCAGCCGCCCCTATTTTCCACGATACTGTATTTAAGCCAACATAAAAAGATATAAGTTGGCTATAATCATGTTGATAAGAAGATATAAATCAATTTTCAGGAAAAACAAGTGAGAATGACAATTCTATATATATCGCTGACATTCGTTTTATCCACAGTGACGTCAGAAATATCCTCATGTGACCATTCACAAATAAAAAGGGGAGATATGTGACATTCTGTCAAAATGTCATCTCCTGATATGTGACCCAGAAGTTTGACTAAAACAAATCCATGCTGTATGACCTCACTCTGATGCAAGCCTTTGCAATGGACTCCGGCCCTGCAAAGTAAGACAATTATTGCTTTTGACTGCAACTATGGGGGTGACGGCAACGAAAATATTGGGGGAAGAGATTCATAATTGTTGAACGTTTTGGTGAATAAGAGCCCCACATCATAGATAATTATTCAAGACATTTATTATGGGGAACTTGCAGGTTCAGGTTGAGCTGACATGGCGGTCGCTGTTGGCCACACTGCATGATTTTTACTGCCTTTGTTCGGTATAATAAGGACCACCAAGTCAGGTTCAGGTTGGTCTGGAAACAGCAGCATACATTTGGTGTGGATGAATTCCAACTATAGAGAAACTTGGAGATATCCCCATCATGATCAAGGCAGACAAGATCTGGCTAGTGAAACCGCCTTTTAAGATACTCATAACTTTTTATAGATGTTGTAAAAGTGACTCAAAAGATATCTCTGCTTCAGCTTTAAACATTTCAGTTCAAGATGCAGTATTTATAGCTGACGTATTGTAATATCTTTAATGATATATCACAACTCAAGATGAAGTTACAACTTATTCAATTATAGATGTCTAGAAGGACGTTTCAGTCTATAAAGTAAATATAATATACAAAGTAGAAATGAGATCTATAGATTATACTGGATTTTGGTAATAGTTTAAAAGACAAGACTGCTGATTTTCACAAGTCCCATGGAAAGACCAAAACCAACAATGCCAGTGACACTTAGCTTTAAGGCCATTGGTTCTTACGGAAGACTTCAACAATGAGCTGCAAATATAGAGACACACAGACTTTAAGACATTTGTCATCTCACTATATTTTCTCTGTGCTGTTGCAGTTCAAAGGCTC